>NC_084578.2:18130000-18222500 GCF_033978685.3 Nerophis lumbriciformis | reverse complement strand
ACATAAAACAAAAAAATACAGTACAAAAGGCATTATCACATAATATTAAAACAGTGATTGTGCATATTCAGTAAAAGGCATCTAATTAATAAATAAAAGCAGCAATAAAAAAATATTTTTTTAAAATGTGTCTACACATTCTATAAAAGGCACAGATACCAGTGATTCCATACATAGGATCACTAATCAGAGGCAGGTGTAGTCAATCAGCGTTCCCAGCAAGAAGTAGCAACAAAAAGACACTTAACACAGGAAAAACCATGAACAAGTCTTATCTGTCAAGAGTAACCCTGACAGATGTAAACCAATACGCAAAGTTTCAATATTGGCATCGTATCAGAAGTGAAAAAATTGTATTGGCACAACTGTAGTATTTGGTGCATGTCAAGTACCGTATTTTCTGGGCTATAGAGCATCCCGCCAAATTTTAAAAGAAATAAATATTTTTACATATATTCACCGCACTGGACTATAAGCCACAGATGCATACTTTGTGAAATTAAACATTTGTAAACGTTTATTTACATATATTAATTGTTTCCAAACTGTGCCTGTAACACGGCAGTAAAACGGCTGATGAAACAAAACAGAAGTCATCTCCGTGAACTCACTAGCTGCGGAACTTAGCTTTCCAATCAGTTAAACAGACTCAATGAGTCCACGGTCACGTCTTGGTGAATTTACGAAACTGAAGCAAAACATAAAGAATGCCATTGTAAGTTAGTAATACTAACACAGACACTAGCATATTCGCTAATTCTAACGATGCTAGCTTGATTACATTAACATAGTGAAAAATAATGAAAACACTCTGACAGACATCGGACGTTTTAGTAAGTATGAATTGTTGTAGTTTTATTGCAAAACTTACAAACGTTGCTTGCAGTGATTCATTAGGAATCATTTTGAGCAGAAACACTATGGACGGTTACACTTCCGGTTCAGGGCACGAACCAGGAAGTGCATTTTCATTTCGCAGCACCTGCAGTGAGCAAACTCAACCAAACGATGACAATAACACACCTTTTTCAGTGTCTCTGGCGGTGTAATATGAAAACTATTTGTTGAATATAAAACAGTATGGCCGTTAGCAAAGAAGAATCCATATATATCAGCTGCACCGTTTTTTTTAAGCCACAGTGCTCAAGGCGTTTTTTTTTTGTTATATTGGACGCCATGTATACCAATATTTTGGTACCGGTACCAAAATGTATTTCGATTAATTTTCGGTACTTTTTGATACCTTTCTAAATAAAGGGGACACCAAAAAATTGCATTTTTGGCTTTATATTAACAACAATTCTTAGGGTACATTAAACATATGTTTCTTATGGCAAGTTTGTCCTTAATAGTGAACATACAAGCAGTGTTGGGACTAACGCGTTACAAAGTAACGCGTTACTGTAACGCCGTTATTTTCGGCGGTAACTAGCAATCTAACGCGTTATTTTTTTTAATTCAGTAATTTAGTTACCGTTACTACATGATGCGTTACTGCGTTATTTTACGTTACTTTTGATGTAGTATCGGCTAGAAACAGAAGCGCTGCGGTGTCTTTCTTCTGAATCTTCCTCTGTCACAAGCCGGAGAGAAGAAAAGAGGCGCGGTCTATGTGTGTGGGGGGGTGGGGGTGGGGGGGCGGCGAGGGGAGGTTTGATCCGCGGTTTGATATATGAAACAAAAAAAAAAAGTTGTTGGCACGTTCAGTCCACACACAGCGTGGTCATGGCGAGCGCAATAACGGAGGAGCTTGAACGCCCAGCGCCATTGAATCGGTGTGTTTATAAGTGCAGATTCGGTTGTGCAAAACGAGGGTTTTAAACACATGCTGAACGTGCTTGAACCACGTTACGACATCCCGTCGCGCACCCACTTCAGCAATAAGATTGTGCCAGATCTTTATGAGCAGGAGAAGAAAAAAGTTGTGGATGAACTATCCCGAGCATCAGCTGTTGCGCTCATGACAGACGGGTGGACGTCCAGCGGAACTATAAGCGCTCACTTCATCACAGCAGACTGGGAGATGAGAAGACACGCCCCCTCTACGAGAGTCACCTTGCGCAGGTACTGACACAAGCAGTGGAGGAATGGAAGATAAAGATATCCCAGTCACACGTGATAATGCCAAAAATCTAATAATTACAGAGAATGAGGCAGGACTGGGACCACAGATAGGTGCTTTGCACATGTAGTGAATTTGGCATCACAGAAGGGAATCTCAGTCAATAGGATGGAGCGCCTCTTTGGGAGGATCAGGAAGGTTTCTTACTTCCACCCAAGCACAACAGCTGCTCATGTGCTTAAGACAAAGCAAGAAATGCTAAAGCTGCCTGCTCATACATGATGTCCCAACGAGGTGGAACTCCACTTATGATATGTTGGAGCAGCAGGCAGCTATATACTCTGCATTGACCCACAACACCCTGAAGACAAATGTCACCCTGTCTGATGATGATGTGAGAGTGGCAGATGAGGTCCTCTAGGTGCTTAAACCCCTCAAAAGTGTTCCATCTCTACTGAGCACTGAAACTTCACCATCTGTGTCAATGATCCTGCCACTGAAAACAAGTATTCTACAATGCATGGCTCCAAGTGTGGAAGACTGCAGCATCACTCCAGATGTCAGGCTTTATTTCACTACCTATGTTTCAAGGAAGATGATGTTTCTTCTTATGTTGCACTTAAACTTGTTTTTTATTAATGGCCATTGGTCCAAGTTTAAAGAAAGGAGGAATGCCTTTTTATGTTGCACTGTTTTTCATTAATTATGTTAAAAGGAAAATAAAAATGCATGTCAAGTTGATCAACAGATTGTATTATTCTCCAGTGCAATAACAGTACTGAAATGAAGGCAAAAAGGGCATTAATGGGAGCTTTAAAAAAAAAAGAAGAAAAAAAGAAGTAACTAAATAGTTACTTTTCACAGTAACGCATTACTTTTTGGTGTAAGTAACTGAGTTAGTAACTGAGTTACTTTTGAAATAAAGTAACTAGTAACTGTAACTAGTTACTGGTTTTCAGTAACTAACCCAACACTGCATACAAGACAACTTATCTTTTAGTAGTACCGGTAAGTAAGCAAACAAAGGCTCCAAATTTAGCTGCTGACATATGCAGTAACATATAATGTCATTTTCCATTCTATTATTTTGTCAACATTATTAAGGACAAGTGGTAGAAAATTAATTATTAATCTACTTGTTCATTTATTGTTAATATCTGCTTACTTTCTCTTTTAACATGTTTTATCTACACTTCTGTTAAAATGTAGTAACAATGTATTCTTCTGTTGTTTGATACTTTACATTAGTTTTGGCTGATACCACACATTTGAGTATCAATCCGATACCAAGTCGATACAGGATCATACATTAGTCATATTCAAAGTCCTCATGTGTCCAGGGACATATTTCCTGAGTTTATAAACATAATATAAATTTAAAAAAAGATGTTGTGATGCCAAAAATATCAATGTAATCATAGTAGTATTGACTATATACGCTCCTGTACTTGGTATCATTACAGTGGATGTTAGGTGTAGATCCACCCATGGCGTTTGTTTACATTTTGACGCCGGTGAGCTATGGTGTGTAGTGAAGCATGTTTTGCTATTCCTCGTCCTGCAGGGATGATACTTGTAAGAAACTTACTTTATTTGTCGCCATGGAGGCAAGGATTAGTGATTTAGAAGTAGCTAAAACACTGCAGACTGCGGCTGAACTTTAGCCGCTAGCTAGCTAGCCATGTCTTAAAGCTCCTCTTCCTGAAGGCGTTTCAGTGTTATAACTTCACCTTTATCGTTAGTTTTCAAGCCAAAATGCGTCCGTTCTCCCTTTTCTGTCTACACACTGTGTCTGCTTGTAAGTACTCCGTGATTGTGCGCTACCGAACATGCTCGTCTGCTCGTAAAACCAACAATGACACGACGCGACGGCGACGGGAGGGCGGACCGGTATTTTTTAGAGGCGGTATAGTACTGAATATGATTAATTTGTATCGCGGTACTTTACTAATACCGGTATAGCGCACAACCCTAACCAGTGACGTGCGGTGAGGTTGATGGCTAGTGAGGCACTGACTTCATCACAGTCAGATTTACAAACATATGAACCCTAAAGAGTATCTTATTCACCATTTGATTGGCAGCAGTTAACGGGTTATGTTTAAAAGCTCATACCAGCATTCTTCCCTGCTTGGCACTCAGCATCAAGGGTTGGAATTGGGGGTTAAATCACCAAAAATGATTCCCAGGCGCGGCGCCGCTGCTGCCCACTGCTCCCCTCACCTCCCAGGGGGTGAACAAGGGGATGGGTCAAATGCAGAGGACAAATTTCATTACACCTAGTGTGTGTGTGACAATCATTGGTACTTTAACTTAACTTTAACTTTACACATACAAACTGTAGCACACAAAAAAGCACATTTAATAAAAAAGCGTTATTATGGTCTTACCTTTACTTAGAAATTAAGTCCATGCGCCGCAACTAAAGCCCTCACTTAAACTTTCCACGTGCAAGATTGAATCTATTTAAAAAAGTGTAACTGAGGGATTATAAATGTCGCCTATACTGTATGAAACTACAAAATAACAAACACGGAGGCTCCAGTTTCCACGAGGACCACTTTATTTACCTTCTTTCAAAAACCTCCGCAACGTGACATCACTTCCGCTCTTAGCGCCTTCAAAATAAGAGCTCAAGGCATATACTGTATAACAGCGCATAACAGGAACTTAACATCACAAAGAGGAAAGCCCATGAAAATAGGTTACAAAAGTTATTTAATAAGAAGCCAAAAAGTCCAAAAACAATAATGTTTGTGTTGGAGGAGTTGTGAATTAGATACACCTGCAGTCTGCAGGTGTACCTAATGTTGTGGCCCTGCAGTCATTCACAACTCCTCCAACACGAACATTATTGTTTTTGCACTTTTTGGCTTCTTATGAAATATTTTTTTTTAAATACATTCAATCTTGCACGTGGAAAGTTTAAGTGTGGGCTTTAGTTGATTCAACAACAATTCTACGGCGGGAGTGCAGGAGGCGGGATTACTGGAGCCTCAGCCAGTGGGTCTTTTGCAGCCGTTTTATGATCGCTAGGCACAAGAAATACGTTACACACTTACAGTTGTTGACAAAATACACTGTACATTATATACCTCAGCTAACTAAACTATGGAAATGTATAATATAGTTCATATAGCAATACAGTCTCACTGCACAGCAGGCCAGCAGTTAGCCGAGTCCGGAATCCATGTTGAGGCATTGAGTGTCGTGCCTCAACTGGCTGCTGTTCACCGCACCATCTCTTCTCAGTATTTGAACAGCAAATGTGAAAATTCAGCGATTTTGAATAAAAATAATCTAAAACTGGTGAAGTTAAATGGAAAATAACTTTATAGTATAATCACTGGATACATATAACAATTTAATTATTTTTTTTTTCTTTTTACATTTTTTCTTTCCATGATGGCAGGTGAGGCCCCGCCTCACCTGCCTCTAGTGACTGCACGTCACTGACCCTAACACCATATACTGTAGTAAACCGTATGAATTATGATTTACAGCAAAAATTTTCCCTTTTTCATCAGTAACCTAACACTTTGTCGTGACTGATGGTTGCCAAGTGCTGCACTGGGCTGCATCGCCTGCGGTTCCTTTTGGTTCGTCCTAAGCCACTCTGAAACATAGTCACAAGCAGCAAGGGTGCAAGCAGTAATGAAGTTCATGCTTGGCTTCTTTCACTCATAATCAGGCTGTGCAGGAAAACATATTCCCTCATTCACAATTGTCTAAGCTTTCTCAGGCATTACTTCTCTGCAGACACTCCACGGAGCTTCAGTGGAGCTGCCATGGGTTTAGAAACACCTGAAGCTCCGTGGCATGCAGTCGCCTTCAAGATTGATGCTAATTTGGATTTTGTTTGTCAGTAGTTTAGTAGTTGTCACACGGGGTCTCACATCGGGTTCTCTGTTCACACGAACTTGACATTATTTATGGATGTCGCGGTTTCATTTTTTCCGCCAAGCCCACTGTTTACTTGAAGCCATCATTATTTATGGATGCCTCGTGCTTTATTTTTAATGAATGTTAAATTCAATTCAGCCCCGGGCTGTCAGTGAAACCAAACATATTTGAGGCAAGTGTACATGACACTTCTGTGATAGAAAAAAAAAATATGATATGCTGCACACAATAGCCTTATTTATTCCGGTCAGGAAAACCAGATGCTAATAAACCAATTCAAATGTAGTATTGCATTTCATTCTGTGTCAATAAAGCTGTACACATCCTCTAAGGATATTTGAATGCACTTCATAAAACTGCAGGCTTATCTAAAAAAAAAAAAAGACAATAATACCTGATTAGAATCCAAATTTCATCAATCAACAGTAGGGGAAAAAATTATGTATTGCTGTGTACATGATAGCTCTAAATTTTCCCTTGAAACGACATCCAGACACAAGTTGACTTGCAATACACTAAATTAAGTTTGCTTTCTTTGATTAATTGGTAAAAAGATGAAGATGTGAACAAAGCTGGCCTGGAATTTTCCATATCGAGTGATGATTGGGTAGTCTTGAAACTGGCTTAGTCACAACACTTGCTGAAATAAACATTGACAACTCTTAGTAAATGAAAAAATAAATAAATAAATACCAAGTGGAAAGAGATTTTTACAGTGCTACTTGATGTTGATATTATTTTTAGGTAACACTTTAGTATGGGGAACATATTCTAAGTAACAGAGACTTAATTTAAGTTGTTTGGACAATAGGGGAACATATAAGTCAGGGGTGTCAAACTCAAATACAGAGTGAGCCAAAATTTAAAACTGAACAAAGCCGCGGGCCAAGGTTGAACAAATTAACCTTTTAATAGGGACCTAAACAAGTTTTGCATTAAATATTGAACAAGCAAGGCTTATATAACTTTAAAGTGACATGCAAAATCGAGTTTCAAATAATAATAATAATTAAAAAATATCAATGGCATATCAAATACAATTTAAATAAAAATGTAATGCCTCTTTTCTATTTGCAGCCTTCTGAGGTAAATATCAACATTAACTTTTTCCACAGGCTAATAAATTTGAAAATAAAATAATGAATAAACCAACCATTCAGGACTTTAAACTGCTCAGTTTGCAACACACTGATCTAATCTGATGTGCCCAAGCCAGATACCTGCCATCTTTTCTTGGATGCTAGTTCATTAATGTCGGGGCTCAGGCTTTGAGCTGAGGCAACCTTCATTATCGAACGAAGGTGTTCATCAGTCATTATATCTCGTATTCCACAGTATTGGGGTTGTGCCTTACAGGCACTGCTTTTAATGTCCTCTACGAGTTGACGTCACGCCCGCTTTTCATCCCTTCTAACAACGTGCTCGCCCAGTCACAAGATATGAGCGGCTTCTGTACGCACACACACGTAAATACAAAGCATCATTCATCAACAGCGATACAGTTTACACTGAGAGTGGCCGTATAAGCAACTTTAACACTGTTAGAAATATACGCCGCACTGTGAAT
Source organism: Nerophis lumbriciformis (assembly GCF_033978685.3). NCBI lineage: Eukaryota > Metazoa > Chordata > Actinopteri > Syngnathiformes > Syngnathidae > Nerophis > Nerophis lumbriciformis. The sequence continues at coordinate 18,214,968 of NC_084578.2, read as the reverse complement.
CCACACCAAACAAAAATGACAAACACATTTCGGGAGAACATCTGCACAGTAACACAACATAAACACAACAGAACAAATGTCCAGAACCCTTTGCAGCACTTCCGGGACGCTACAATATACACCCCCGCTACCTCCAAACCCCGCCGCTCCCCCCCCTTCCCCCTCCACCCCAACACACACACACGCACACCTTGTAGCATCCCGGAAGAGTTAGTGCTGCAAAGGGTTCTGGGTATTTGTTCTGTTGTGTTTATGTTGTGTTACTGTGCGGATGTTCTCCCTAAATGTGTTTGTCATTCTTGTTTGGTGTGGATTCACAGTGTGGCGTAAATTTCTAACAATGTTAAAGGTTTTTATACTGGCACCCTCAGTGTAGCCTGTATCGCTGTTTATCAAGTATGCATTGCATACACTTCTGTGAGCGAGCCAAAGCCGCACATATTATGTAACTGAGCCAGCACTCGTTGGACTGGATGAAAGGGGGATGTTACAATTCTCGGGAGGGGCACTGAAATTTGGGAATCTCCCTGGAGGTTTGGCAAGTATGAGAATTAGCGGTGTACCGCGGCACCGCCGCTGTATATAATCGGCGGGCCAGCTCTAGTGTTAATTTGATATCACCTCACGGGCCAAGTGAAATTACACGGCGGGCCAAATTTGGCCCGCGGGCCAGAGTTTGACACCCATGATGTAAGGGTTAGTGTTGGGGTTAGGATTACTAATAAGCAATAATTCTGAGGTTATTGAGGGAAGACTCTTAGTTAATGGCTTACTGGTTGTATAATAAGACTATGCAGAATAAGGCATAAATAAGTACTTAATAATGACTAATCAAGAGTCAATATTTTACTAATTTGCATGTTAATGAGCAGCTAATTAATGGTGAATATGTTGCCCATACTAAAGTGTTACCTATTTGTATATGCTGATATGACAGTGGTTTAGTTCATTTGACACGTCACATTAACCCAGGCAAGCATTCAAAGAACAAACAATCTTTTGGTTTTCTGGTTCCGAACAAAATAAACTTTTTCAATAAGTCCAGTGATACTGTTCTATCAGTATCTATACTCTATATTGTTCTATATTGATATTGCTGTCTATGTTATTCATTTTTGTTTGACTACTTTTGGATTGTTTTGTGTCATGTTTGTGTGTCCTCTCAATTGCCCTGTTGATTGCTATTCTGAATGCTGCTGGGCCGGATTTGGTTTTGGATTGGAATTGCATTATTATAGTATTATTGTGTATTATTTTGTTGGACAGATTACAAAAATAATAATAATAAGTTCACTGCAAAATGACATCGACACAAACTTTCCTTTTTACTGTGCATTGTTTTGTAAGGTTATTTTATGTAATAAATGTCCTTATATTTTCCAGCTTTTCCCTCTTGTGAGCCCATCACGCAGTTCAGCTGTTCTAATGGTCGATGCATCAGCGTGAAGTGGCACTGTGACTCAGGTGAGGAGCCGACATTTTGAAAGAAGAAATGAAGAGTCCATTTGCAAAAATGGTTTTCTGCAGTTTTAAAAATGTGCATACAATTCAACTTGGGACATCCAATGATATTGACTTGAATATTACATATTAAATCATATATGAGTATATTTTTTCTGCTGATTATTATACGGTATAAGTCAGGCGTTCTTAACATTTTTGACCTTGGAGTCCAACTTTTCCACTACAAAGGGGCCCGGGAATTAATCTTACTCTTGATTTGAATCATATTCAATAATTATATCTACCCTACTTACAAGGTTGATCATGATCAACCTTGCCAAATTATATGAAACTATGTGTTAATTACAATGATTAGTATTAAAGCTTAGGTTAGGCTGTTTACATTAAAAAAAAAATACTAACCAAAAATACTGTTCAAGAAGGGACTCATGAAAACTGATTAAAAATATTAAATAGTTTGTACAATTGTGTAGTTATAAAATGAATACATTCAAATTGAATTAATACTAATACTATAAGTTTCTTAAATAAATTGTCAATACAATTTTACGTAAGATCCACCCAGAAATGGGGCCATATAAATCCCTTCCCGACTGTATATCGGAAATAAAGGGCTGTATAGTATTGGCTACTGTTGTCTCGATACTTTCCGGTACTTTTCGGTATTTTTCTAAATAAAGGGGACCACAAAAAATGTCATTATTATTATTATTTTAACAAAAAAATCATCAAACAGATGTTTCTTATTGCAAGTTTGTCCTTAAATAAAATAGTGAACATACAAGACAACTTGTCTTTTATTAGTAAGTAAACAAACAAAGGCTCCTAATTTAGCTGCTGACATATGCAGTAACATATTGTGTCATTTATCATTCTATTATTTTGTCAAAATTATTAAGGATAAGTGGTCTAAAATGGATTATTAGTCTACTTGTTCATTTACTGTTAATATCTGCTTACTTTCTCTTTTAACATGTTCTATCTACACTTCTGTTAAAATGTAATAATCACTTATTCTTCTGTTGTTTGATACTTTACATTAGTTTTGGATCATATCACACATTTGGGTATCGATCCGATACTAAGTCGTTACAGGATCATACATTGGTCATATTCAAAGTCCTCATGTGTCCAGGGACATATTTCCTGAGCTTGTAAACATAATATAAATTTGAAAAAAACGAAAGAAGATGTTGTGATGCCAACAAATATCGACGTACTAATAGCAGTATCGACTAGATACGCTCCTGTACTTCGTATCATTACAGTGGATGTTATGTGTGTCATGTTCTGTGGTCTGGATTATGTTTTGTTATTTTCTGCTAGTTTTGGACTCCATAGTTCCTGTTTTTTTGCATCCTTGTTTGTTTTAGTTTCCATGACGGCTCCATGTAGTTCCTAATTGCGCGTCCTTGTTTGTTTTGTCACCATGGCGACTCATTAGTTTCACCTGCCTCATTTGTTTGGACTCACGCACCTGTTCTAATCAAGAGACTATTATCTAAGCCTGTTTTTTCAGTTAGTCGTCCTGGCGACATTACTCTGTTTGCTTTGTCCATGCCATACTTCCTGTCCATAGTTTCATGCTGATGTTAATTTCATGCTCTGCTCATGCCACAGGAAGTGTTGTTTGTTTTATGTTCATAGTTTACGTTTAAGTGTTAGTTTTGTTCCCTGCGCCAAGTTGTGTGCCTTTGCCTGGTGAGCGCCTTTTGTTTGTACCCCTTTTGTAGTTTATAGTCAAGAATGAATCATGTTTTTACCTGCAAGCCGTGTCCGGTCAAGTCTGTTTGCATCCCGGGAAATGACAAGCTGAAGATCCACCAATGGCGTTTGTTTACATTTTGATACCGGTGAGCTACGGTGTGTAGTGAAGCATGTTTAGCTATTCCTCGTCCTGCAGGGATGATACTTGTAAGAAACGTACTTTATTTGTCGCCATGGAGGCGAAGATTAGTGATTTGGAAGTAGCTAAAACACTGCCGACTGGTGCTGCTCGTCTGCTCATAAACCAGCAATGACACGACGTGACGACGACTGGGGGGGGGGCGGTACTTTTCAGAGGCGGTATAGTACGGAATATGATTCATTAGTATCGCGGTACTATACTAATATTGGTACACCGTACAACATACTTGCCAACCTTGAGACCTCCGATTTCGGGAGGTAGGGTGGGCGTGGTCGGGGGTGGGGCGGGGGTGTGGTTGGGGCGGGGGCGTGGTTAAGAGGGGAGGAGTATATTTACAGCTAGAATTCACCAAGTCAAGTATTTCATATATATATATATATATATATATATATATATATATATATATATAAATATATATATATATATATATATATATATTTATATATATATATATATATATATATATATATATATATATATATAAGAAATACTTGACTTTCAGTGAATTCTAGTTATATATATATATATATATATATATATATATATATATATATATATATATATATATATATATATATATATATATATATATATATAAATAAAATAAATACTTGTTCAGTGTTCATTTATTTACACATATACACACACATAACACTCATCTACTCATTGTTGAGTTAAGGGTTGAATTGTCCATCCTTGTTCTATTCTCTGTCATTTTTTTCTAACCATGCTGAACACCCTCTCTGATGAAGCATTGATGTGTGGCACGCACAAAAGTGCTTTCATCAAATGCATTAGAATCTGGAATCTTCCATCTCTCCCTAGCATGGCCCAAAACCGGTCAATCTTTGCTTCCTGAGGAAGATCTTCAGTGCCAAGCACTTGGTAGTCCACTACTTCTTCCTGGAGGTTATCCAGGTCCAATCGCAGCTGCGGCTTGGAACTTACAAGAGTAGCGTATGTGTGTGTGTGGCCCTTTAATAGGTGAGCATGTGAGGTGAGCAGTGTTGGGACTAACGCGTTACTAAGTAACGCGTTACTGTAACGCCGTTAGTTTCGGCGGTAACTAGTAATCTAACGCGTTATTTTTTTATATCCAGTAACTCAGTTACCGTTACTACATGATGCGTTACTGCGTTATTTTACGTTATTTTTTAATGTAGTATCGGCTAGAAACAGAAGAAGTGCCGTCCTTCTGTCTCACAAGGAAAAGAAAAGGCGTGCTTTCCTCGACCGAGGAGCGGAGCGCAGGGGAGACGTTCCTCCAGGGCCTATGTACTTCGGGGCTAACACCCTTCACTTTACCCGGCAGTGGGTCTTTACAGCTCCGCACTCGAGGGTGAATGACGAGGCCGGCGATTTGTTGCAATTTTGTGACTTTATTGGTGTCTTGCACGCAGCCATCCACCAAGCTAGAGCACCTGCACGCATCCACTGTTGCGCTCCCTCACCTCTCTCGCCCACTCACTCACTCACTAACGTCACTCACCTCACATGCTGTCATTTCTTAAAGGGCCACACACACACACATACATACGCTACTCTCATAACAACTAAAAAGACATCATGGCGAAGCCAGAAGTCGAGGTTCTTAACATGGATACATTGTCACTACTTTTCTTTTGTCGAGCACAAAGAAAATAACATTTTAGTTAAATGTAAGTTGTGTCTTGGATCAAAGATCCCATCTACTTAAAGTTAAAGTGACAATGATTGTCACACACACACTAGGTGTGGTGAAATTATTCTCTGCATTTGACCCATCACCCTTGATCACCCCCTGGGAGGTGAGGGGAGCAGTGAGTAGCAACAGTGACCGCACCCGGGAATACTGCCCAAAACAGCAATTCAAATCTGCTGAAACAGCTACATAAATGGTAAATGGGTTATACTTGTATAGCTTTTCTACCTTTTTCAGGAACTCAAAGCGCTTTGACACTATTTCCACATTCACCCATTCACACACTAATGGCGGGAGCTGCCATGCAAGGCACTAACCAGGACCCATCAGGAGCAAGGGTGAAGTGTCTTGCTAAAGGACACAACGGACGTGACTAGGATGGTAGAAGGTGGGGATTGAACCAGTAACCCTCAGATTGCTGGCACGGCCACTCTCCCAACTTCGCCACGCCACATAAGCAACATGCTTTGACGAAGCTAGTAAAGAGCGACACAGACTCCGATGCCACTTCACCTCCACCTAAGGATTTTAACGGAGGCAATGCTAGCCAGGACAACATTGATAGAGCCATTGCAGCGTATGTGCTAGAAGACATGCAGGCTATTTCTACAGTAGAGTCACCCGTTTTCTGGCAGCTAAATAGCATGATACCGGCGTCAAACAACAAATGGCACAGAAAACATGTTCCAAGTACCTGGACAGTGAGTACATAAACATGGAAAGCGAGCTAAAGAAAACACTCCAAACTCTGCCTCTGCTCATCATTGAAGGTACACACTGTCAATTCTCTTATATACTATTTCATTCTAGACTTCTAGAGTGTTTGATTACCACATCACTCTAAATGTATAGACTATAAAGTTCACAAACATAAAGAGGGATGCTAGTGGGCCAGGCCAATCTTTCATTTTCTCTAAACTAAAACTGGGGAAATGTGTAGAGTCTTCTGGGCTTCACTACAGTGTTGATCTACTGAATACATGATTTTATTTCACAATTCCTTGAGAGAAAAAAAATGCCTGATTAGGCTTTGTGTATGTCATGTGTGCCTTCCTTGGGTGAAGCCAGCTTTACAGCTATGTTGTTATTATGCGGTTTGTTACTTATGTATGTTATGTTGCAGCTATTTCAAATAGTTTTGTCAATTTGTTGTGGCCTGAAATAAATTGGCCCTTTGAAACATATCTTTGTCTTTGTGTGTTGTATGTAGACCACATTGCTTAGCAGAGTTCAGTGATGCAAATGCATGTCAAGTTGATCAACACATTGTATTATTCTCCAGTGCAATAACAGTACTGAAACGAAGGCTAAAAGGGCATTAATGGGAGCCTTAAAAAAAAGGAGAAAGAAATAAGTAACTAAATAGTTACTTTTCACAGTAACGCATTACTTTTTGGTGTAAGTAACTGAGTTAGTAACTGAGTTACTTTTGAAATAAAGTAACTAGTAACTGTAACTAGTTACTGGTTTTCAGTAACTAACCCAACACTGGAGGTGAGTGACGTCAGTGAGTGTGTGGGCGAGAGAAGAGAGGTAGCGGCAGTGCGGGCGGGACTAGTTTGTTTTGTGTTGGAATGGCTGTGTGCAAGCAATCAATAACGAAGATTTGCAACTAATCGCCGGACTCAGGCATGAAAGGTGCAACAAAGCGTATTTCTTCATCTTACTCGTCGTCGGCGTCGCCATGGCTGTATCTTCCTCGTTCTTCTGCTTCATCTCCTTGTTGTGTGCGCAGTTGTGCACTGCACTCTCTAAAAGCCGTATATGTTATTGATGTTATAGATGGCAGTATTGTCCTGTTTAAGAGTGTCACAACATTGCTGTTTACGGCAGACAAACTGCTTTACGGTAGACGAAAACTTGACTGCTGTTGTGTGTTGTTACCGCGCTGGGAGGACGTTAATGAAACTGCCTAACAATAAACCCACATAAGAAACCAAGAACTCGCCCTCGATCATTCTACAGTTATAAAGTGATTGGGCAGGCATGCTGTTTATATTGTGGGAAAGCGGACTCAGGTCCGCATGGAGCTGGAGGGGGCGTGGCCTCCAGCTCCGCCTGAATTTCGGGAGATTTTCGGGAGAAAATTTGTCTCGGGAGGTTTTCGGGAGAGGCGCTGATATTCGGGAGTCTCCCGGAAAATGCCGTACAACCCTAGTATTGGCATATCAGATATCTGGGAAAATTCCAAAATCTAACATCTCTAATCCAAACACAATTAGATAAAACTGTTTTTTGCAAATGTTCTCTTAAAAATAGTGCTTTGCATGTTTTTGAATAATGTCGTATGTTATTGTCACCTGCTTTATTTTTGGCCGCTCACGTTTCAGACGACGACTGTGGCGACGGCAGTGACGAGGCGGGCTGCTTCCAGTCCTGCTCCAACAACCAGTTCCAGTGCGCCAGCGGCCGCTGCATCCCGGATCACTGGGCCTGCGATGGCGATAACGACTGTGGGGACTTCAGCGATGAAAACATGACCTGCAGGGGTGGCTCAGCAGGTAGCACGTATTCTGTCACTAAGAGCAACAACAATTCCTTTATCCTAACTAAATTAATTATTCAACGCCATCCGCCGTTTCTAATGACAGTTTGTTTTTTTTCTTTTTCCCCTCATTCATTTTAGCATGCTAATTGTGTTTTGGCAAGGCACGCCAATGCATAAATTCAACTGCTGTAATTACAAGTTTAGCAATGAATCATCTTAATTTGAATAACTTTGTTCCAACACTCGTGTGTGACTAATCTTATCTAGTCTCTGTTCTGCGGGAACTTCGACATCAGGAGTTGAATCATTTAATCTAATTACCGCAAAAAAAAAAAAAAAAAAAACTCATGCGAGCTCCGAGACGCCTCACAGCTCACTTGCTTGTCATAGGGATGTGTAGACTATTCATCAAAAACATTTCCTGATGGGAACGGCAGACTCCCTCGCCCTCCCCGGGTCTGCCGTTGCTCTTACCACGGGGGAGTGAGTCAGCAGCCTCCGCCTCGACTCGGCTGCTGAGGAAGTACTTTTTGGCTTTGAGTAAAAATTGAGTAAGTGGTGAGCTATAAGAAAATAAAAAAAAACGTTCCTTCTTATTATTTTTGACTCAAAATATGACTCCGCCGTAAAATATTTATTAAGGAACATATGTGTGTATTCATTTATTTCATAAGGGATCAGTCAGGCGCTCAGGCTATAAACGTCCAACTTTATCAGGAGATTAAGTAAGTATGGCTTTTTTGATGGTCCATAAAGGAAGAAGCTCTTACCTCACCTCCATCAAATATTTAGAATCCCCAATTATTTTCTCCACATTGTACCGGTTTCAGATCTCCACTTTTTGGCAGAAATAGTCAAAGGATTTCCCAGCATATCAAGCCGCATACAGTGCTTCACTTTTTTCACATTTTGTTATGTTACAGCCTTATCCCAAAGTGGAATACATCCTTTCTTGTCCTCAAAATTTGACACACAATACCCCCAAAGACAATGTGAAAAGATTTTTTTTAGACTTTTTATTTATTTTTATTTTTTTTGCACATTTATTGAAACAAACAAAAAAAAAATCACATGTCCACACTGCAAAAATCAGTGTTCAAAAACAAGAAAATACAAATACAAAAGTTAGGGGTATTTTATTTGACGTAAGCAAAATTATCTAAATTTAGCCTTTTCTTAGGGGCACTCACCTTTTGTTTATTTTTGGTTTAAGCATTAGATACCTTTTTACCTGCAAACTATCGTCGCCGTTCCCGACATCTACAAAGCACTTAGCTACCTGCTGCCACCTACTTATATGGAAGAGTATTACACGGTTACTCTGCCGAGCTCTAGACAGCACCGACACTCAACAACACATCATTTGCAGAGTATAATTACTGGTTTGCAAAAAATATTTTCAACCCAAATAGGTGAAATTAGATCATCTCCCATGGCACACCAGACTGTGTCTCACGGCCATACTTGCCAACCCTCCCGAATTTTCCGGGAGACTCCCGAAATTCAGCGCCTCTCCCGAAAACCTCCCGGGACAAATAGTCTCCCGAAAATCTCCCGATTTTCAGCCGGAGCTGGAGGCCATGCCCCCTTCAGCTCCATGCGGACCTGAGTGAGGACAGCCTTTTTTCACGACGGGAGGACAACAGGGTGACAAGAACTAAATCATCCAGACAAGAGATACATTGTATTATTATGTTTATCTTACCTAAAAATAAATATATTTATTAATTAAAAAAAAAAATAATAATAATAATTTTTTACTTTATTTTGCTAAAAACATCAAAATTAATTGTATTTTTATTTGTATTTTTTCTGACTCCATATTACATCCAGGCATTATAATTATACATTAAAATAAACATATTTGAAATAATTAATTTTAAATTATCATAATAATTCATTTAAAATGACCATATTTAATTATTAAAATAATTGCTTGTTTATCAACAATTGTATCATTTTATTCATTACATTTTGAAGCTCTCAGAAGCCAAGTTATGTTATATTCCTTAATATTTATTTATGCAAGTTTGAAGTATCAATTATCTAAACACAGTTTTGTTTGCATATTTTCAGGATGTAGATATATATATATATATATATATATATATATATATATATATATATATATTTATGTGTGTATGAAATACTTGACTTGGTGAATTCTAGCTGTCAATATACTCTTCCCCTCTTAACCACGCCCTGCCCCACCCCCGACCACGCCCCCACCTCCCGAAATCGGAGGTCTCAAGGTTGGCAAGTATGCTCACGGCACACTAGTGTGGCGCGGCACAGTGGTTGAAAAACACTGCAATGGAGAACAAACAGGAAACAAACAAACAATTGGTAACCTCACTTAAAATGCTGGATGAGAAAATGATTGTCTTCTGTGCAAATTTGAAGAAAGTCAACAATGGAAATGACAAATGAGATAGTTGATACATAGAAGTGTTTTTATTTATGCTTCATTTCGTTTTTGTTCAATCATAGATGGGTTGTGAGTGACTTAACGTTGAATTGGTTTGTAGAAACACTGATTTTAAGTCCTTAATGGTGTTTTTGAAACTGCACCAATTTTTTTTCATCAGAATTTTCAACTAACGTTTTGTCAAGAGGATTATTTTGTGATTTGTACATTTTCAGATTGTTATATTTTGAGCCGAAGTAAAACAAGGAAAACAACGTGAAGTTGTCATAGTTGTATTTTTAAGTTATTATCAATCAATCAATCAGTCAATGTTTATTTATATAGCCCTAAATCACAAGTGTCTCAAAGGGCTGCACAAGCCACAACGACATCCTCGGTATAGCCCACATAAGGGCAAGGAAAAACTCACCCCAGTGGGACGTCGATGTGAATGACTATGAGAAACCTTGGAGAGGACCGCATATGTGGGTAACCCCCCCCCTCTAGGGAGACCGAATGCAATGGATGTCGAGTGGGTCTAACATAATATTGTGAGAGTCCAGTCCATAGTGGATCCAGCATAACAGTAAGAGTCCAGTCCACAGTGGGGTCAGCAGGAAACCATCCCGAACGGAGACGGGTCAGCAGCGCAGAGATGTTCCCAACCAATATACAGGCGAGCGGTCCACCCCGGGTCCCGACCCCGGACAGCCAGCACCCCATCCATGGCCACCGGATCTGTGTGTCTTCCCCTCCACAAGGGATAGGGGGGAGCAGAGGAGAAAAGAAAAGAAACGGCAGATCAACTGGTCTAAAAAAGGGGGGCTATTCAAAGGCTAGAGTATACAAATGAGTTTTGAGATGGGACTTAAATGTTTCTACTGAGGTAGCATCTCTAACTGTTACCGGGAGGGCATTCCATAGTACTGGAGCCCGAATAGAAAACGCTCTACAGCCCGCAGACTTTTTTTGGGCTCTGGGAATCACTAATAAGCCGGAGTTCTTTGAACGCAGATTTCTTGCCGGGACATATGGTACAATACAATCGGTAAGATAGGCTGGAGCTAGACCGTGTAGTATTTTATACGTAAGTAGTAAAACCTTAAAGTCGCATCTTAAGTGCACAGGAAGCCAGTGCAGGTGAGCCAGTATAGGCGTAATATGATCAAACTTTCTTGTTCTTGTCAAAAGTCTAGCAGCCGCATTTTGTACCAACTGTAATCTTTTAATGCTAGACATAGGGAGACCCGAAAATAATACGTTACAGTAATCGAGACGAGACGTAACGAACGCATGAATAATGATCTCAGCGTCGCTAGTGGACAAAATGGAACAAATTTTAGCGATATTACGGAGATGATTGCCATGATTTTACCCGACCAGCCCACGTGGGAATATATTTTCCTCCGCGAGCTAAAATGAGTTTGACACCCCTGGCTTAATACCTTGTTGATGCACCTTTGGTAGCAAGTACAGCCTCAAGTCTTTGTTTAAATACAATGCCACAAGTTTGGCATGCCTATATTTGGGCAGTTTCGCCCATTCCTCTTTGCAGCACCTCTCAAGGTTCTTCAGATTGGATGGGAATCATTGGTTGTTATTGCTTGTGGCATTGTGTTCAAAAAGACTTGAGGCTGTAATTGCGGCTAAAGGTGCATCAACAAAGTATTGAGCAAAGCCTGTGAATACATACAGTCGTGGTCAAACTTGTAAAGAACATAATGTCATGGCTGTCTTGACTTTCCAATAATTTCTACAACTCTTATTTTTTTGTGATAGAGTGATTGGAGCACATGTTGGTCGCACAAAACATTCAGGAAGTTTGTTTTTTTATGAATTTATTATGGGTCTACTGAAAATGTGATCAAATCTGCTGGGTCAGAAGTATACATACAGCAATGTTAATATTTGGTTACATGTCCTTTGGCAAGTTTCACTGCAATATGGCGCTTTTGGTAGCCATCCACAAGCTTCTGGCAAGCTTCTGGTTGAATTTTTGACCACTCCTCCTGAAAAAATTGGTGCAGTTCAGCTAATTTTGTTGGTTTTCTGACATGGACTTGTTTCTTCAGCATTGTCCACACGTTTAAGTCAGAACTTTGGGAAGGCCATTCTAAAACCTTAATTCTAGCCTGATTAAGCCATGCCTTTACTACTTTTGAAATATGTTTGGGGTCATTGTCCTGTTGGAACACCCAACTGCGTCCAATATTTTAGGTTGTCCTGCAGAATTTGGAGGTAATCCCTTTTTTTCATTGTCCCGTTTACTCTCTGTAAAGCACCAGTTCCACTGGCATCAAAACAAGCCCAAAGCATAATACTACCACCACCATGCTTGACGGTAGGTATGGTGTTCCTGGGATTAAAGGCCTCACCTTTTCTCCTCCAAACATATTGCTGGGTATTGTGGCCAAACAGCTACATTTCTGTTCCATCAGACATCACATGGACAAAGATAAGACCTTCTGGAGGAAAGTTCTGTAGACATTTTCAGTAGACCCATAATAAATTCATAAAAGAACCAAACTTCATGAATATTTTTTGTGTTTACAAATATATGTAAACTTTTGACCACGACTGTATGTACAAACCCTGTTTCCATATGAGTTGGGAAATTGTGTTAGATGTAAATATAAACGGAATACAATGATTTGCAAATTATTTTCAACCCATATTCAGTTGAATATGCTACAAAGACAACATATTTGATGTTCAAACTGATAAACATTTTTTTTGGCAAATAATCATTAACTTTAGAATTTGATGCCAGCAACACGTGACAAAGAAGATGGGAAAGGTGGCAATAAATACTGATAAAGTTGAGGAATGCTCATCAAACACTTATTTAGAACACCCCACAGGTGCGCAGGCTAATTGGGAACATGTGGGTGCCATGATTGGGTATAAAAGTAGATTCCATGAAATGCTCAGTCATTCACAAACAAGGATGGGGCGAGGGTCACCACTTTGTCAACAAATGTGTGAGCAAATTGTTGAACAGTTTAAGAAAAACCTTTCTCAACCAGCTTTTGCAAGGAATTTTGGGATTTCACCATCCACGGTCCGTAATATCATCAAAGGGTTCAGAGAATCTGGATAAATCACTGCACGTAAGCAGCTAAGCCCGTGACCTTTGATCCCTCAGGCTGTACTGCATCAACAAGCAACATCAGTGTGTAAAGGATATCACCACATGGGCTCAGGAACACTTCAGAAACCCACTGTCAGTAACTACAGTTGGTCGCTACATCTGTAAGTGCAAGTTAAAACTTTCCTATGCAAGGCGAAAAACGTTTATCAACAACACCCAGAAACGCCGTCGGCTTCGCTGGGCCTGAGCTCATCTAAGATGGACTGATACAAAGTGGAAAAGTGTTCTGTGGTCTGACGAGTCCACGTTGTGTCCTCCGGACCAAAGAGGAAAAGAACCATCCGGATTGTTATAGGCGCAAAGTGTAAAAGCCAGCATCTGTGATGGTATGGGGGTGTATTAGTGCCCAAGGCATGGATAACTTACACATCTGTGAAGGCACCATTAATGCTGAAATGTACATACAGGTTTTGGAGCAACATATGTTGCCATCCAAGCAACGTTACCATGGACGCCCCTGCTTATTTCAGCAAGACAATGCCAAGCCACGTGTTACATCAACCTGGCTTCATAGTAAAAGTGTGCGGGTACTAGACTGGCCTGCCTGTAGTCCAGACCTGTCTCCCATTGAAAATGTGTGGCGCATTATGAAGCCTAAAATACCACAACGGAGACCCCCGGACTGTTGAACAACTTAAGCTGTACATCAAGCAAGAATGGGAAAGAATTCCACCTGAGAAGCTTAAAAAATGTGTCTCCTCAGTTCCCAAACGTATACTGAGTGTTGTTAAAAGGAAAGGCCATGTAACACAGTGGTGAACATGCCCTTTCCCAACTACTTTGGCACGTGTTGCAGCCATGAAATTCTAAGTTAATTATTATTTGCAAAAAAAAAAAAAAGTTTATGAGTTTGATCATCAAATATGTTGTCTTTGTAGTGCATTCAACTGAATATGGGTTGAAAAGGATTTGCAAATCATTGTATTTCATTTATATTTACATCTAACACAATTTCCCAACTCATATGGAAACGGGGTTTGTATATGTGATCTCTTAGTTTTTTATTTATATTACATTTTCTTTAAAAAAACAAAAAACATTGTCATTATGGGGTATTGTCTGTAGAATGTTAGGGATACAATGAATTTATTCCATTTTGGAATAAGGCTGTAACTTAACAAAATGTGGAAAAAGTGAAGCGCTGTGAAAACACGATGCAATATAAATACACATAGCCTGGCCCCTGGCCAAATTGGGCATGGTCAGATGAAAAAAAAGGCTCTTACCTCACCTGTACATGTACCAGTAGTTTCAGATATCCACTTTTGTCAGAAATAGCCAAATGGTTTCCTAGAAATATCAAACAACAAATGCGTCTCAAAATAAGTTCATGTATTTGCCTGGTGGGAACTAATCAACAAAACATACTACCATGCCTTGCTCGTAAAGATACACATTTGCACAATAAGAATTGTGGCATTAAAATGATTTGAGACAACTATGCTTCAACCATGACAGTAAAGCCTTGATGCCAATCAATTGTTGAGTCCCTTTCCTTTCAGTGCTGCCATCTGTGATCGAGTGCAGTGCCGAAGAATTCCACTGCGTCACAGATGGCACCTGCATCCCGGAACGTTGGCGATGTGACGGAGACAAGGATTGTGAGGATGGCAGTGACGAGAAAGACTGCAAAGGCACCAAAAGGATGTGCGACCCAAAGGCCAAGTTCACCTGTAAAGATACAGGTAATGCAAAATGTTGCCATTTGTACCTGCGGATGTCTCCAGACTGTGATTGAAGCGAAGCATTTCTGTGTTTTTGTTTTGCTTGACCTTTATCGTTGGTTGGCCTTTATCTGGCCTGTCGAGTACCATCGCTGTCATCCAAAAAGAATCGCAAATGTCACGGGAGGAGACCGGACTGCCAAGTAGAAGTTGAAGCACAGAATAAAGGCAGGGATTACTTTATGGCAATTTTAACACTGTCAGGCCACTGAACCCCATTTGCATCATTAGTTTATATTTATTGTTTTATTTTATTTTTTTGTCCTGTCCAGCTTCTCAGGCAAATCACATTGTTGTTGTAGATGCCCATATCGGCTGCACATATAAAAGAGAAGTGTGGGATACTTCTCTTGTTGCCTTATTTGTATTTGACTTTATTAAATGTATTTATATTATCATTTGGTGCAGCCGGGCCGGAGCAGGAGGGGATAGAAAGATAAAAAAAGGGAAGACAGAGGGTGAAATTGTGGGTACATGAGGGGGATAAGACAGAGAGACAACAACAACAACAATAGAACAACATCAGCAAATAGGATATGTGCAAATATGATAGTAAAAGTGATAGCAAAGAAGCAGTTAGTAAAATAAATACCGTATTTCTCGGACTATAAGTCACAGTTTTTTTCATAGTTTGGCCGGGCTCCAGTGCGACTTATTTTTATTTTTTTCCTTCTTTATTATGCATTTTCGGCGGGTGCGACTTATACTCCGAAAAATACGGTAATAATACAGAAATGACAATGAACATTATTATACTACAAAAGGAGCAATACATATACCAATAGAAGTAGCACTATTGATAATGAATCATAATAATTCACCTCTATTATGAACAATACAATTGTTCAAATGCAACAATACATATACGTAATGATAACTCGAAATACAAAAGAAAGCAGATAAATGGAGGGGAAGAAAGCGAAGCCAGCTATATTAACCTTGTAGATTGTTATAGTAACAACAGGTTAAGCGTTGTCAGTGTGCCATGTGTTAGCCAGTTTCCAGGGTAACAACGTTAAGGTAGTTCGTTTTATTTGTTTATATTTCAAGAAGTGTTGTCATCATACGAGAATCGGTTCTGTGACAGAACATATAACCAAAATACTCAAATAATAATTATCCATTGAAATTGATTGAAATTAAATAAATATGTTTGCCTGAACGTTACTGTTTTATTCTACACTTTGGCATTTTTAACATGAGTATCCAACATTGTAACAACATTTATAAGTCAGAAAAGACAAAAAAACAGGTGTCAAACTTGTTTTCACTGAGGGCCACATTGCAGTTATGGCTGCCCCTCAGAGGAACGCCTGTAAACGAGAATCATTTATGAATATAAACGTGTAGGGATTCACCTCACAAGTGCCTGTGCACTTGATTATAAAATGTAAAAATAGTCTTTATATTTTGCAGTAAAAAAAAAAAAACCTGGCAGCTCAGTCGCTAGATTTTTACCGTAAACTTTACGGTGTTTTTTACAGCATGATACTTTAAAAGGAAAAAAACGATAATATAGCTTTTTTACAGTAACATTCTGACAACTGAGCTGCCATTTTTCTTTTTACTGTATAATCTATTTCCATTTCCACAGTGTTCAACTTGATGGAGAGCTTACTTTGAAATCAAAAGTCAAGCAGATATGTATCTTTATTTTAATTTTAACTAAAACAAGTTAGAAATGCATGATACTGTTGTATGTGTTGCATTATTAGAAAATAATAAAGTTTAAAGGATTTGCAATTGCAGACAATACATGTATTTTTTATGTCACAATGGAAAGAGCGAATACAAGTACTTTGTTGTGTACGAGGGGAGTAGACGGCACATACCACAAGGGGTCATAGTAATAATTATGTGATTTATTATATATATACTCTCTATATGTATATAATAACAAGCAATAATCTAAATAAACAAGAGAATCGGAGTGTGACTAGATCCAAAGTGTGTATGGTGTGTGACTATGTGTGGATATTAGCTATTAGATATTAGATATTAGGAGGGACAAAGCAGAGCTTGGAGGTCCGTGAGCAGGCAGGAAGTCGGGGAGGCTATAGCAGGGCGAAGAAGGTCTGTGTCCAAGCGAGAGGTCGAGACCCAAGGGGCAACCAGAGAACAACAAGGAAGACGAGACGCACAGCTTGTCACGCAGGAAAGGGGATTTGCTGCAGTAACGGCACAACACAGGAAAACGCACAATGACACACGGAGGGGAAAACACAGAGAGAGCAGGATTGCATCTAGCATGAGTACGGCTTACTGTACGCGAACATAAGATTACGTTCCGGCCCGGAATAGCAGGTCGTGCAGGCCTTTGAAGGCAGGACCTCTGATCAACTTCAGGTGTGCTGATTGCCGGTGATTGACTGCAGCTGCCGGCTGCAGCAGGACTGACACGCGCAGGTGCGCTCTTGGAGGCGCAATCACAGAGCGCACATATGAGGGCACATTGGAATGAGACAGTGCTTCATGAAAGCATATTATTTCAAAGCTTTCGCGGGCCACATTAAATGATGTGGCGGCCCATATTTGACCCCCAGGCCTTGAGTTTGACACCTGTGCTCTAGCGGGTAGGTTAGGTGTTGATATTGCATAGCAAATATTTGAGATTGTTATATTTGTATGCATTAAAACACAAAAAAAAACAATGTAAAACATAATAGGGTTTTGGTTGAAGTAAGTAATATTGTATCAATACTTTAGACAAAATAGTGCCGCCCACTCCATGAATAATCAGTTAGTTTTTTCTGAATTTGTTTAACTTTCTTTGGTCTTTTATTCATGCATCCCACTGCTTTTTTAAACATGCATATGCCTCTGATTATCTCGGTCAAAAGATTAGCCTGCTAATACCACAAACATGCTTTTTCCAGTAAGCTTATACTGGAACATTTCTGAAAAGTCATCCATAGTTAATGCTCCGCGGGAGCGACTGCACCCAACACAGAGAGTTGTATTTTTACTTTGCTGGCATCAAATCAGCTCTAAACATATGAAAGCTTCAATCAAAAGCGATATGTGAGTATGTATTTTTGATGGGACAGCCAGCCTGAAATATTCCATGTCTGTAACAACAAACACACAAACCTGAACACGCACACACAATGACACCCTCAGCTGTCGCTTCATCCTCCCACACACACTGATCTGGCACCAAGAACAAACCAAGGCGGTGGCTTTGAAGGGAAACCTGTAAATTGGAATACGCATCAATTCTGCACAGCACAAAAATTATGAGACGCTGGTGTCTGTGATGTTGCCTTCGCTCGATTCCGTCAGTAGTTCCACCTACTTCTTTGTAACATGCAGTAGTAGTAGTGGGCGAAAGGCGTATCCTAGTGTAGAATTTGAAAACAAGCAAATAAAAGTCCTGTATATTTATAGTCAGCATTAGTCACTTCGAAAACAAAAGTGTACTTGTAATGCAATTATTGAATTTTGCATGAAAATGACAGATGTCCATGGTTGTTCTGTGATTGATTAGTGAAGAGTATTTCTGGTCTTGTCACCTCCTCCCGGGCAGGAGGGCAACACGACAGTGCGGTTGTATCAAAAGAGACGTCGGAGGCGCTTTTCTGAACAAAAGGTTGCTTTATTACAAGCGAGCGTCAATAAACAGGTCTGCAGTACCCGGAGGAGCCTATGTCAAAAAATGAAGGACTCTTAAAAAGAAGAAGCCAAACCACCAGTCTTATATTCCTACCAAGTGTGTGCGCTGGGTCAGGAGAGCACACCCCATACTTGCCAACCCTCCCGGATTTTCCGGGAGACTCCCGAAATTCAGCGCCTCTCCCAAAAACCTCCCGGGACAAATTTTCTCCCGAAAATCTCCCGAAATTCAGGCGGAGCTGGAGGCCACGCCCCCTCCAGTTCTATGCGGACCTGGGTTCGCTTTCCCACAATATAAAGAACGTCTACAGTAAAGCAGTTCGTCTGCCGTAAACAGCAATGTTGTGACACTCTTAAACAGGACAATACTGCCATCTAGTGCATTTGATGAAAGCACTTTTGTGTGTGCCACACAGCAATGCATAATCAGAGAGGGTGTTCAGCATGGTTAGAAAAATAGTGACAGAGAATAGAACAAGGATGGACAATTCAACCCTTAACTCAACAATGAGTAGATGAGTGTTATGTGTGTGTATATGTGTAAATAAATGAACACTGAAATTCAAATATTTCTTTTATTTATATATATATATATATATATATATATATATATATATATATATATATATATATATATATATATATATATATATAGCTAGAATTCACTGAAAGTCAATTATTTCTTATATATATATATATATATATATATATATATATATATATATATATATATATATATATATATATATATATATATATATATATATCCATCCATTTTCTACCTCTTATTCCCTTCGGGGTCGTGGGGATATATATATATATATATAATATATATATATATATATATATATATATATATATATATATATATATATATATATATATATATATATATATATATATATATATATATATGAAATACTTGACTTGGTGAATTCTAGCTGTAAATATACTCCTCCCCTCTTAACCACGCCCCCAACCACGCCCCCCGCACCCACCCCCCACCCCCCACCTCCCGAAATTGGAGGTCTCAAGGTTGGCAAGTATGGCACACCCTGACCATAAAAGGAGATGTTAGTGTGTAAGTGTCTGGAAAGACTACAGATGCAGGTTGTATCTTAGATGTTTACATTAAGCTAAACATTTAGTCTCTTCACACGGATAGGGCCATCACCTTTGCATACCAGGGTCCAATTTTATTGCCTTTTGTTCCGCGAGAACTAATCCAAACCACACACAAATGTCAGTACTGAAGCACTGAACCGAAGGGTGTGATCTAACTATCGTGGGATCACACTCCTCAGCCTTCCCGGTAAGGTCTATTCAGGTGTAGTGGAGCGGAGGCTACGCCGAATAGTCGAACGTCGGATTCAGGAAGAGCAGTGTGGTTTCCGTCCTGGTTGTGGAACTGTCGAACAGCTCTATACTCTCAACAGGGTTCTTGAGGGTGCATGGGAGTTTGCCCATCCAGTCTACATGTTCTTTGTGGACTTGAAAAAGGCCTTCAACCGTGTTCCTCGGGAAGTCCTGTGGGGAGTGCTCAGAGAGTATGGGGTATCGGAACGTATGATTGTGGCAGTCCCCTCCCTGTATGATTGTGTCAGAGCTTGGTCCGCATTTCCCGCAGTAAATCAGATCCATTTCCAGTAAGGGTTGGATTCCGCCAGGGCTGCCCTTTCTCACCAATTCGGTTTTTAACTTTTATGGACAGAATTTCTAGGCGCAGTCAGGGGGTTGAAGGGATCCGCTTTGGTTGCTGTAAGATTAGGTCTCTGCTTTTTGCAGAGGATATAGTCCTGATGGCTTCATCTGGCCAGGATCTTCAGCTCCCACTAGATCGGTGCGCAGCCGAGTGTGAAGCGACTGGGATGAGAATCAGCAACTCAAATTCCGAGTCCGTGGTTCTCGCCCGGAAAAGTCTGGAGTGCCATCTCCGGGTTGGGGAGGAGATCTTGCCCCAAGTGGAGGAGTTCAAGTACCTAGGTGTCTTGTTCACTAGTGAGGGAACAGTGGATCGTAAGATCGACAGGCGGATTGGTGCGGCGCCTGCAGTGATGCGGACCCTGCATCGGTCCGTTGTGGTGAAGAAGGAGCTGAGCCGGAAGGCGAAGCTCTCAATTTACTGATTGATCTACATTCCCATCATCACCTATGGTCATGAGCTTTGGGTTATGACAGAAATGACATGATCATGGGCACAAGCGGCCGAAATTAGATTCCTCCGTCGGGTGGCAGAGCTCTCCCTTAGAATAAGGTGGGAAACTCTGTAATTCGAGAGGAGCTCAAAGTAAAGCCGCTGCTCCTCCATATCGAGAGGAGCCAGATGAGGTGGTTTGGGCACCTGGTCAGGATGCCCCCCAAATGCCTACCTGGGTAGGTGTTTAGGGCACCTCCAACTGGTAGGAGGCCACGGGGAAGACTCAGGACACGTTGGGGAGTCTCTCGGCTGGCCTGGGAACGCCCGGGGTTGGATGAAGTGGCTGGCAGAGGAGAGTCTGGGCCTCTCTGCTTAGGCTGCTGCCCCTGCGACCTGATCTCGGATATGCGGAAGAAGATTGATGGATGGATGAATTATTGTATCAGGCATTTAAGAACAACTGTGCAAAATATCATTTAGTTTGTTAAAAATGTTGTTCAAAGATATTTTCAACACCTTGCGGGAAGCTTATCTCTAAAACTACAAAGCATGGCTGCCAGGGCAGCAACAAAGGTTCAGTCAGCATGAAGGGGCGAGGTGATTAGTTGTTTGATTTGCATCAAACAACTCTGCCTCTCAAAACGACTTGTTTTTAAAGGGAGTCAAAAATTGGCTTGAAGAAGGTGTGTTAAACAAGATCTATGCAAATTGTTAACCAAAGAACCATCAATATATGTTATGTAGACCAGTGTTTTTCAACTTGTTTTGAGCCAAGGCACATTTTGTGCGTTGAAAAAATCCAGAGGCACACCACCAGCAGAAATCATAAAAAATAAAAAACTCAGTTGACAGTAAAGAGCAATTGTTGGATATGACAATAAACCATAACCAACCATGCATCATTATAGCTCGTGTCTCAAAGTATGTGTACTGTCACGACCTGTCACATCACGTCGTGACTTATTTTGAGTTTTTTGCCGTTTTCCTGTGTGTGTGTTTTAGTTCTTGTCTTGCGCTCCAATTTTTATGTTTTTTTCTCTTTTTTTGGTATTTTTCTGTAGCAGTTCCATGTCTTCCTTTGAGTGATATTTCCTGCATCTACTTTGTTTTAGCAATCATGAATATTTCAGTTGCGTGTATCCTTCTTTGTGGGGACATTTTTGATTGTCGTGTCACGTTCGGATGTACATTGTGTACGCCCGTCTTTGCTTCACAGTAAGTCTTTGCTGTCGTACAGCATTCTGTTTTTGTTTACTTAACAGTTCAGTTTTTGTTTTGTTCCGCATAGCCTTCCCTAAACTTCAATGCCTTTTCTTAGGGGCACTCACCTTTTGTTTGTTTTTGTTTTAAGCATTAGAAACCTTTTTACCTGCACACTGCCTCCCGCTGTTTCCAACATCTTTAAAGCAATTAGTTACCTGCTGCCACCTACTGATATGGAAGAGTATTACACGGTTACTGCGCCGAGCTCTAGACAGCACAGACACTCAACAACAACACATCATTTGCAGACTATAATTACAGACCAGAAGGACATGTTTTAAATGTACAAAAAAAAATCATGATATGACCCCTTTAAATCCTTGCGTGTGTAGAAGGAAGTGCAGTCAAGCAGTAACTTGAACAGTCGACTTTGGTGACGATGAATGGTTTAAATCGTTAAAATATTTATCTTCTCACGAATGTATAAATCCACTCCATCCTGATGCAATATTTTTTCATGACATCTGGCTTGTATATTTGCCTTTAAACCTCTCAAAATACGCCCCAATCTGCACTGATGCTTGTAAATAAACAGTAGCTTAAAACCGGGAAGTGCCTCTCGGTTTACCTGATTGCAACCCAGCAATTGCTATAAAACAGTAAAAGGATTGAATGAGCTCTGCATCTCTCTCTTCCTTTTCAGGAAGCTTGTCCGGAGAAACTGGGAATATGTGATGCACCATATTGTAATTGTATGCATGTTCGAAATGAACTAATACCATAGCCATAACTATGTTATTGATTGTAAAGTTGACAATGCATACCCTGAAGTAGTTGCTGTTTGTGACAGTATACATTATGTGTCTATGCATGTAGGAAAGTGCATCACAAAGAGCTGGGTGTGTGATGGCGACATTGACTGCGAAGACCGCTCAGATGAGGAGTCCTGTGAGTCCGCTATCTGTAAGCCACCCAGATACCACTGTGCCAACGACACCTCCGTCTGCCTCACTCCTGACAAGATTTGCAATGCCAAAGTGGACTGTGCAGACCGCTCGGACGAAGGACCCGTTTGCGGTAATGTGACATTCACCTGTGCATATCATGTCCAGTAAGAAAATGAATTTGTGTGGCCCCAATCCTGGGTGGATCACCCGTGAGAGTAAGAGGTGGTGTTATTTGTTTGCAATGCAGTCTGCTGAAAATGACTGCACCGCAACTGACACTGTGGTCAAAGTTGGAATTGCCGCAGAGCACGTTTTAAGATATTCAACACTGTACTGCCATCTGGCGGCTAAAGGTTATAGTGCAGGGGTCGGCAACCCGCGGCTCCGGAGCCGCATGCGGCTCTTTGATCACTCTGATGCAGCTCAACTGCATACTTACCTAACCTCCCAATTTTCCCGGGAGATTTCCGGATTTCAGTGCCTCTCGCAGAAAACTCCCGGGATTAATATTCTTCGATTTTCACCCTAACAATAATAATAATAAGGGTGTGCCATGATGGTACAGCATTCAGCACCCTCTACAATCTGTACAAACAGCATGCCAGCCTAGTCTTTTGTTGTATGCATTTCCTACTTGCACACGTAAGTGACAGCAAGGCATACTTGGTCAACAGCCACACAGGTTACACTGACGGTGGCCATATAAAATAACTTTAACATTCTTACTAATAATGCGCCACACTTTGAACCAAAACCAAACAAGAATGACAAACACATTTCGGGAGAACATCTGCACCTTAACACAACAGAACAAATACCCAGAATCCCATGCAGCCCTGACTCTTCTGGGTTACATTATACACCCCTGCTACCACCAAACCCCGCCCCCACCCCAACCCTGCTCCCCCACACAACACCCCCCACCCCCACACACACACACACACACCTCCTCACCCCCCTCCGTTCGTCGGTTGATGTGGGCGGGGTTTGGTAGCGGGGTGTATAATGTAGCCCGGAAGAGTCAGGGCTGCATGGGATTCTGGGTATTTGTTCTGTTGTGTTAAGGTGCAGATGTTCTCCCAAAATGTGTTTGTCATTCTTGTTTGGTGTGGGTTCACAGCGTGGCGCATTATTAGTAAGAGTTTTAAAGTTTATACCACCACTGTCAGTGTAACCTGTGTGGTTGTTGACCAAGTATGTCTTGCTGTCATTAACGTGAGCAACCAGAAGTACCATACCACGTGTGGCTGGGCCGGCATGATGGTTGTTGTGGGCGCTAAATGCTGTACTGTCACGGCACGTTCGAGAGAATATTTGCCTTGAAATTCGTAGTATGCTGGAAAAATTGTGAGGTTGACAAGTATGATGCTGTCAAGCGCCAATCATACAAAACTCGAGACCCTTGGTTTATACATAGCACAAAGCAAAAATAAAACTTTTTATGCAGTGTCATTTCATTTAAAATTTTCAAAGAATTTTGTGGCTCCCATTGATTTCTTTGATTTGTGAAACTGGTCAAAATGGCTCTTTGACTGTTAAAGGTTGCCGACCCCTGGTATAGTGCATCCCCAATTTGTCACTTTTCATGTGTCAGGTAAACCGTGACGAATGGGGCCATACGAATCCTTTTCCTACTGTATTCTGTGTCATTCTGTGAGATCCCCAACAAACTTTTGAAATAAGTGAAGAACAGAGGGGCTAAACGAGGGGCAGTCAAGGTCTTTTACAACAACATGAAGAAATAGTAAACGGTTTCCACACAAAGGAAAGTTTCACGGTCTGCAGTGTCAAGCAGGCGGTCTTAGAAAAACAAAGCAAAGGTGACCTTCTGGGCCTTTTTGTTTTAAGGAGGAGAATTTTAAACCTTGGCCTCTCAAAGGCGTTCCTGGTCGAGCATGGCTTCACATAATATGATCATGTATGCTGAGCGCATCCCGTGTGTTGTGGGTGAATACCTGACTTTGAGGAGTTTGTGAACGTTGTGATACTTTAAACTGCAAAACAATAAACACCCGTTCAACCGCTGAATCCACCATAGACAACAAAACACAGACATAAATGCCGCAATTCTTTTTTTCCAATCAATGTTTGAAGCGTACCCCGGGTTGCCTGTTTGGTACTTAAATATATCTGACTCAGTAGCAGTCTAAGTGAGACAACACAGAAGAATCGTCAGAAATGAATGCCACAAACGTATTCACCTTTGTTGTTACTTTGTTTTCTAGTTCTTGCGAGAAAACAAACAGCACACAAAGAACCGCAGCAGATGCATGTTTAATGAGCAAATGTATTTACACTTCATAAAAGACTCCATATTTACTAATCTGTGGATACATATAAGGACTATCCATCCATCTATCCATCTTCTTCCGCTTATCCGAGGTCTGTGGGTCTGTGCATACATATAAGGACTATAATGAAATGTAAATGTTGTTTTTTTTTTCCACAGGCAGGAGGTTGTGAGTTCGAATCTTAGCTGCACTCTCTGTGTTTACATTGGTTTTCTGCAGATAGGTAGATCTTTATTGTCATTGCACAAGTACAACGAAACTTTGTTTTCAGCACAAACCGTTCAAGATTAGAGAAACAGTGTACAGCAGGGGTGCTCACACTTTTTCTGCAGGCGAGCTACTTTTCAATTGATCAAGTCGTGGGGATCTACCTCATTCATATATATAATTTATATTTACTTATTTATGAAATATATGTTTTTGTTAACAAGTTAAAGGTGTGTAATGATAATGCAAGCATGTTTAACACATATAGTTAATATTGTTAAAAAATTAAAGGTGTTTAATGATAATACAAGTATGTTTAATACATGTAGTTAATATTGTTAACAAGTTAAAGGTGTTTAAAGATAATGCAAGCATGTTTAACACATATAGTTAATATTGTTAACAAGTTAAAGGTGTTTAATGATAATACAAGCATGTTTAACACATAGTTAATATTGTTAATAAATTAAAGGTGTTTAATGATAATACAAGAATGTTTAACACATATAGTTAATATTGTTAACAACTTAAAGGTGCTTTAAGATAATACAAGCATGTTTAACACATATAGTTAATATTGTTAACAAGTTAAAGGTGTTTAATGATAATACAAGCATGTTTAACACATATAGTGAATATTGTTAACAACTTAAAGGTGTTTAAAGATAATACAAGCATGTTTAACACATATAGATTCCTTTCTTTCAAGAAGACAAGAATATAAGTTGGTGTATTACCTGATTCTGATGACTTGCATTGATTGGAATCAGACAGTGGTGCTGATAACGTCCGCATTTTCGAATGGAGGAGAAAAAAAGTCCTCCTTTCTGTCCAATA
The DNA here is from genome assembly GCF_033978685.3 of Nerophis lumbriciformis. Lineage (NCBI taxonomy): Eukaryota > Metazoa > Chordata > Actinopteri > Syngnathiformes > Syngnathidae > Nerophis > Nerophis lumbriciformis. The sequence continues at coordinate 18,188,910 of NC_084578.2, read as the reverse complement.
CCACATGAAAGTGGTTGGTTTTTGGCATCTTATTTGTCCAGCTTCCGTACTCCTTTGTATACACTTTACAAGAAATACATTGTCGGCAAACTCCGTAGCTTGCTAGCTTGTGCACGCCAGCTTTCTGAGACTCTTATTTTGTTAGCGCAACTGTGCAGTCGGTCTTTGGAGTTTTGAGGACAGGTTCGGCGCCAGAGTCTGTTGAAATAAAGTGTTTCTCGCCTTCCTGTCGGCAATTTTAATGAGCTGGCAGCAGCCAGCGTCATCTCAGAAGACCCTCGGGTGCCGTGAATGTCAATCAAGTGATGAAAGTGACGTCATAGTGAAGATGTATGATCGCTCATTTTTAGGACTATTTTTTTAACGCCTGGCTGTTGATCGACTGACACACCCGCCGAGATCGACCGGTAGCTCGCAATCGACGTAATGAGCACCCCTGGTGTACAGGGTTACAGAACAGGAACGCTGATGGGTCGCCACAAGGCGCTCCGTAAAAGGTGGGAAAAAGGTAAAAACGCTGCGGAAGGATGAGTAAAAAAATACAATCTATCCAATCCAATCCACTTTATTTATATAGCACATTTAAACAACAAAATGTTTCCAAAATGCTGCACAACAATAATATCTCTAGACTGGGCTCCTAAGGGGGCTTAGTTTGGAGTGGGGAAAAAACCTCCATAGCAAAGCACATATACATATTACAACGTACATCTCGAGATATCTAGCAACAGAGGGAAGGGCGAGGTCATGATGGTAGGCCGCAGCTCTCAGACGTCGACCATCCATTCATCACCCCTATGGGATTTGCGTTGAGGGCGTTGGATTGGGGCTGGGGTATGTGTGTCTGGCGTATATTTTTGTGTGTGTGTAAGCCCGTATTGTGTCTCTGCTTCCGCGGCCTTGGTGTTCTTGCCAGTCAGTCCAAAGTCAACAACAACAGGTGTGTGTCCATGAGACAAGGGAGTTTGTTGTGCTTTCGCTGCACTATCCTTCGGGAGAGTCTCGAAGCCAGGGAAACAATCCATGTTTTATGCGAGTGAAAATAAAATTTGCTTTTCACTCTAAATTGTCCATGACTGGTCCTCAAAAACTGCGGGGCAGACAGTCTGATGTGATCCAAAATCACAAGAGTGTCCACAGTTCTTTCCGCATCCTCCAATACTTTGTGGCAGCTTTGGGGTACTTTGAAGACTGCCAGCAACTTCCAATTTTTCGAAAAACCAGAGCAGCGCTTACTCCAATCAGCAGGTGTCCTGTTGTCATAATTCCGAATAGGTGGATATCTTCACGGCAGAAAAGGGTCGCCAGGCACGCGGCACTCCTTCTTCTCCCAAGAGTCCGTCGCGTGTCCAGCAACAACGGCTTTGTTACGACAGCAGGTTCACCCAAACCCAAAATCTTGTCAATTTTGTTGAGGCCAGTAAAATACAAACCCTGTTTCCATATGAGTTGGGAAATAGTGTTAGATGCAAATATAAACGGAATACAATGATTTGCAAATCCTTTTCAACCCATATTCAATTGAATGCACTACAAAGACAAGATATTTGATGTTCAAACTCATAAACTTTATTTATTTTTTTGCAAATAATAATTAACTTAGAATTTCATGGCTGCAACACGTGCCAAAGTAGTTGGGAAAGGGCACGTTCACCACTGTGTTACATGGCCTTTCCTTTTAACAACACTCAGTAAACGTTTGGGAAATGAGGAGACACATTTGTTAAGCTTCTCGGGTGGATTTATTTCCCATTCTTGCTTGATGTACAGCTTAAGTTGTTCAACAGGGGGTCTCCGTTGTGGTATTTTAGGCTTCATAATGCGCCACACATTTTTAATGGGAGACAGGTCTGGACTACAGGCAAGCCAGTCTAGTACCCGTACTCTTTTACTATTAAGCCACGTTGATGTAACACGTGGCTTGGCATTGTCTTGCTGAAATAAGCAGGGGCGTCCATGGTAACGTTGCTTGGATGGCAATATATGTTGCTCCAAAACCTGTATGTACCTTTCAGCATTAATGGTGCCTTCACAGATGTGTAAGTTACCCATGTCTTGGGCACTAATACACCCCCATACCATCACAGATGCTGGCTTTTCAACTTTGCGCCTATAACAATCCGGATGGTTCTTTTCCTCTTTGGTCCGGAGGACACGACGTCCACAGTTTCCAAAAACAACTTGAAATGTGGACTCGTCAGATCACAGAACACTTTTCCGCTTTGTATCAGTCCATCTTAGATGAGCTCAGGCCCAGCGAAGCCGACGGCGTTTCTGGGTGTTGTTGATAAACAATTTCCGCCTTGCATAGGAGAGTTTTAACTTGCACTTACAGATGTAGCGACCAACTGTAGTTACTGACAGCGGGTTTCTGAAGTGTTCCTGAGCCCATGTGGTGATATCCTTTACACACTGATGTCGCTTGTTGATGCAGTACAGCCTGAGGGATCGAAGGTCACAAACATAGCTGCTTACATGCAGTGATTTCTCCAGATTCTCTGAACCCTTTGATGATATTATGGACCGTAGATGGTGAAATCCCTAAATTCCTTGCAATAGCTGGTTGAGAAAGTTTTTTTTTAAACTATTCAACAATTTGCTCATGCATTTGTTGACAAAGTGGTGACCCTCGCCCCATCCTTGTTTGTGAATGACTGAGCATTTCATGGAATCTACTTTTATACCCAATCATGGCACCCACCTGTTCCCAAATTGCCTGTTCATCTGTGGGATGTTCCAAATAAGTGTTTGATGAGCATTCCTCAACTTTATCAGTATTTATTGCCACATTTCCCAACTTTTGTGTCACGTTTGCTGGCATCAAATTCTAAAGTTAATGATTATTTGCAAAAAAAAAAAGTTTATCAGTTTGAACATCAAATATGTTGTCTTTGTAGCATATTCAACTGAATATAGGTTGAAAATTATTTGCAAATCATTGTATTTCGTTTATATTTACATCTAACATAATTTCCCAACTCATGTGGAAACGGGGTTTGTAGTTCCAATGTTTAGATTTGGAGAGCAGTGCAAAAAGAAGCAACAAGAAAGTTAAGACAAGACAAAGAAGCAAGCAGGAGAGCTAAGGGAGAGGGAAGGGGAGCGTCCACCCTCGATGACTGCCAGAGAGAAAAGATGCTCTTGTTTCCGTGCATGCTAGGTTGATTAGAGACTAGTGTCAATGCGAGTGTGATGGGTTGTTTGTCACATGCTGCTGGTGATTGATTGCTGACCAGTCTCGTGTGTACACTGTCCCTCACAGAAAGAAAGCTGGGATAGGCCCTAGCTCACATGTGACCCTGAACAGTATAAGTGGCAGACAATTGTCACAATCACACATTATTTATCAACGTTTTAGCTCTTCAAATTGTGCATATTTGAAGGAAAATATTGATCATCACCAAAATGTTAAAAAACATTCCCTTGGCCAAGAAAAATGTCACGCTTTTTATTAGTTTATTGTTGATGATTGGCACTTTATTGAATGTTCATTATTCCCCCATAGTAGTGGTGCAGGCACGGGGTGCTACTTTCACTAGTAAAAAGCTACTTCCTAAAGTGATCTTGCTGGTACGTAAAAGTAATTGGGCTACCAGTTACTAGAATAACACAGCACTGTGGCATTATTAACACCGTAATTATGCAACGCCGTTTTTCCGAACACCGCTCGCACCTGTTTGGTACTATGTTGCTTTATCCACACCCATCTATCTACATCAATGATTATCCTGTCAAGGCTTGTAAAGTTCTGTTACCTGTCAAAGCTGTCACCAGTGTTGGGACTAACGCGTTACAAAGTAACGCATTACTGTAACGCCGTTAGTTTCGGCGGTAACTAGTAATCTAACGCGTTATTTTTTATATTAAGTAACTCAGTTACCGTTACTACATGATGCGTTACTGCGTTATTTTACGTTATTTTTTATGGGGGTGGGGGGGTTAGGTGTGTTTGGTATCAACACTTCTGCCATCAACAATCAGCATCAACAATTGCATCATCAGAGAAATGGACATTGAAACAGTGTAGGACTGACTTGTTAGGATATGTATAGCAAGTAGTGGACACAGAGAGAGAGATCAGAAAGTATAAGAAAAAATGTCTACATTTGATTATTTACAATCCGAAGAGGTATTATGTGGAAGGGAGGGTGTTAGTTTAAGGTTGTAGTTGCCTGGAGATGTTCTTTTAGTGCGGTTTTGAAGGAGGATAGAGATGCCCTTTACTTTACACCTGTTGGGAGTGGATTCCATATTGAAGTGGCATAGAAAGACAATGAGTTAAGACCTTTGTTAGTTTGGAATCTGGGTTTAACGTGGTTAGTGTTAGTGTTATTATGCTGTTTGTTACTTATGTATGTTATGTTGCAGCTATTTAAAATAGTTTTGTCAATTTGTTCTGGCCTGAAATAAATTGGCCCTTTGAAACATATCTTTGTCTTTGTGTGTTGTATGTAGAGCACATTGCTTAGCAGAGTTCAGTGATGCAAATGTATGTCAAGTTGATCAACAGATTGTATTATTCTCCAGTGCAATAACAGTACTGAAATGAAGGCTAAAAGGGCATTAATGGGAGCTTTAAAAACAAAAAGTAGAAGAAGTAACTAAATAGTTACTTTTCACAGTAACGCATTACTTTTTGGTGTAAGTAACTGAGTTAGTGACTGAGTTACTTTTGAAATAAAGTAACTAGTAACTGTAACTAGTTACTGGTTTTCAGTAACTAACCCAACACTGGCTGTCACCGAGCGAGAGGTGAGTTGCAGCCTTAACAGATTATTTTTAAATCACACTGCTGACGCACAAACAGACAAGCATTTGCTTACTTTCCTGCACATGCCAGCTGCTATTTTGTTGACCATGTATTTGCTCGTTAAAAAATGCTGTATTTTAATGAGAGGGAGAAACCTATATGCACAAACATCCCTGCCAGAGGTTGACATAACCAGTCTATTTTACTACTCAATAATCAGAAACTGTAATACTTTATTTGATCCCGCAGAAAAAAAATATTGATATGCTCATGATGTACAGCAATATCAAATGAAATTAGGGTTGTCGAATTAAACGCATTCTAATCAGTCATCATTACCTCGCCGGGGATCGGTGTATTTGTTTGTTAGTTAGCAACATTACTCAAAAAGTTACCAGCGGATTTTGAAGAAACTTTCCAAAAATAGTCTGAATTTGGAGAGGGCACAACTAGAGATGTCCGATAATATCGGCCGATAAATGCTTTAAAATGTAATATCGGAAATTATCAGTATCGGTTTCAAAAATTATCGGTATCGGTTTCAAAAAGTAAAATTTATGACTTTTTAAAACGCCGCTGTGTACACAGACGTAGGGAGAAGTACAGAGCGCCAATAAACCTTAAAGCACTGCCTTCGCGTACCGGCCCAGTCACATATTATCTACGACTTTTCACACACACAAGTGAATGCAATTCATACTTGGTCAACAGCCATACAGGTCACACTGAGGGTGGCCGTATAAACAACTTTAACACTGTTACAAATATGCGCCACACTGTGAACCCACACCAAACAAAAATGACAAACACATTTCGGGAGAACATCCGCACCGTAACACAACATAAACACAACAGAAGAAATACCCAGAACCCCTTGCAGCACTAACTCTTCCGGGACGCTACAATATACACCCCCCGCTACCCCCTACCACCCCCACCTCAAACCCGCGCCCCCCCCCCCAACCCCGCCGACCTCAACCTCCTCATGTTCTCTCAGGGAGAGCATGTCCCAAATTTCAAGCTGCTGTTTTGAAGCATGTTAAAAAAAGTAATGCACTTTGTGACTTCAATAATAAATATGGCAGTGCCATGTTGGCATTGTTTTTCCATAACTTAAGTTGATTTATTTTGGAAAACCTTGTTACATTGTTTAATGCATCCAGCGGGTCATCACAACAAAATTAGGCATAATAATGTGTTAATTTCACGACTGTATATATCGGTATCGGTTGATATCGGTATCGGTAATTAAGAGTTGGACATCGGCAAAAAAGCCATTATTGGACATCTCTAGGCACAACTGATTTCAGGCCTGATGCGGAGAATTTCTACTACGTTTCTTCATGTTTTACGTTATGAGATTCTACTTCTGTTTGTGTGTGTGCCAGCGGCCCAGCAGAGGCAAAGCCAGTGGACGACTGACAAGAGAGTTCATTCAGTTTGTTTTATTACGCTATGGATAACTCAAAAAGTTATGGCCACGTTTTGATTCAACTTTCAGGAAATGTCAGAAATGGGACAAGGAACAAGTGATTACATTTTGGGGGTTATTCAGATCACTGTCTGGTTCAGGACTTTATTACTATTGGGACGTAGGGCCTGGCAGAGGTCTACGCTATTTGAGTGTTGTTCTAGTAATTACAGTCATTCCTTGTTTATTGCTGTTAATTGGTCACCGACATGACCGTGAAGTGGGACTCATTGAATAGACATCAAATATTTCCACAATTACTGCATTAAAAACCTGTTTACTACCTTCTAGGGTTGTACGGTATACCCGTATTAGTATAGTACCACGATACTAATGAATCATATTCGGTACTATACTGCCTCTGAAAAGTACCAAATTAAGTAAGTTTCTTACAAGTATCATCCCTGCAGGACGAGGAATAGCTAAACATGCTTCACTACACACCGTTGCTCACCGGCGTCAAAATGTAAACAAATGTCATTGGTTGATCCACACCTAACATCCACTGTAATGATACCAAGGTCAGGAACGTATCGCGCGTCCATGGACACATGAGGACTTTGAATATGTGCAATGTATGAGCCTGTAACAAGTTGGTATGGGATTGATACCCGGATTTGTGGTATCATCCAAAACTAATGTAAAGCATCCAAACAATAGAAGAATAAATGATTATTACATTTTAACAGAAGTTAAAAGAGAAAGTAAGCAGATATTAACAGTAAATAAACAAGCAGATTAATAATTCATTTTCTACCACTTGCCCTTAATAATTTTGACAAAATAATAGAATGGTAAATGACACAATATGTTACTGCATATGTCAGCAGACTAAATTAGGAGCCTTTGTTTGCTTACTTACTAATAAAAGACAAGTTGTCTTGTAAGTTCACTATTTTATTTAAGGACAAACTTGCAATAAGAAACATATGTTTAATATATCATAAGATTTTTTAGTTAAATAAAGCCAATAATGCACTTTTTTGTCGTCCCCTTTATTTAGAAAAGTATCGAAATAATTTTGTTACCAGTACCAGTACTAAAATATTGGTACTGGGACAACATTTCTACCTTCTAAACATGTTTTTTAACATTATGACAGCTCTCTAGACATGAAATAACACTCTTTCGTGCAGCCGCGGCTGCTGGTCTTTCAAGTAGGGGAAGCTCATGTTCAGCTATTTTCTAAACTCCAAATCAACTTGGAACATCGGAATGAAAGTTAAAAAATGCTATGGCAGAGGTTAATATTTCACGATTGTTTGTTCATTTTGCTGTCAATCAAAAAGCGATTCAGCCTCAGATAGATCATCCAATCATCATGCAGAATCTTATAGTCCAGGCCATCGATTTACTTCCGAAGACGCTCAATGTCCGATGGGCGGGACAAAGCATTTATCAAATGGTTTTCTCGTTTTGCTGCAGTGGAACAACCCACTCCGAGCTCCCCCTTTGAAGCCAATGGAAGCTCAGCTTCAACGCTGTTTAATGCACTGTGACGCTACCACAATGAATGAGAAGAAAGTTGCGTCAGCTGTCGCCAAAGCAGCTGATTCTGAACAAAAGTTAAAAATATTCTACTGCATATTCAGTCAATGAAATGTAAACACAAAAGTACATATTTAACAACATATTTACTTTTTAGGAGGAAGTTGAGCTTCTCTTGGAGTCTTAAAGCAATTGATGTTATGTGTATAGGAGGAGGAGACGGCACAGACAGGAGGGATGTCGTTTAGCACTAGGTTTATTTATAGATACCGTATTTTTCGGACTATAAGTCGCTCCGGAGTATAAGTCGCACCGGCCGAAAATGCATAATAAAGAAGGAACAAAACATATATAAGTCGCACTGGAGTATAAGTCGCATTTTTTGGGGAAATGTATTTGATAAAACCCAACACCAAGAATAGACATTTGAAAGGCAATTTAAAATAAATAAAGAATAGTGAACAACAGACTGAATAAGTGTACGTTATATGAGGCATAAATAACCAACTGAGAACGTGCCTGGTATGTTAACGTAACATATTATGGTAAGAGTCATTCATGGACCAGAACACTGCACGATTCATATACGTTGACGACCTCTGTGTAACATCTCAAGAGAGTACGTTTGAAGCGATAGAAACAAACCTCACCTCAGCTCTAGATGAGCTACTCCTCTACTACGAGCAAAACCATCTACACGCTACCCTGCGAAGACCCAAGTCTGCTCGTTCCATCTCAGGAACCGGGATGCGAACCGACCTCTTAACATCAAATGGTCTGGAACACCACTTGAGAATTGTACCAACCCTGTCTACCTTGGTGTAACCCTGGACCGCACCCTCTCCTTCAAGGAGCACATCAAAAACACCAAACTGAAAGTCAGCTCCCGAAACAACATCTTACAGAATCTGACAAATTCCAAATGGGGAGCCACAGCACACACACTAAGATGTACGGCTTTGGCCCTGTGCTATTCCTCGGCGGAGTATGCATGTTTTGTCTGGGAGAGATCAACCCATGCCAAGAAACTCGACCCAGCACTGAACAACACCTGCCTCTTGATCACTGGTTGCTGGAAGTCTACCAACCTGAACAACCTGCATCTCCTCCCTGCAGACGTGAGACGGGAAGTTGCCAGCCGAGTAGAGTTCACAAAAGCTACCAGTGATGGACGCCACCTCCTCTATGGACGTGAACCCTCAGCCCAACGTCTGAAGTCAAGGAGAAGCTTCCTCAGCAATGTCCAGCCCCTAACAACATCTCGGGAAGAAACCAGACTCCAGCTACGGACACAAAAATGAGAGAAAGACCCCCCTCCTATTGACATGGGAATTCCCCCCTTTTGAAGATCTGCCCCCTGGGTCAGAAACACCATGGGTCCAGTGGAAGACACTAAACTGCCTGAGAACAGGAACAGGGCGATCAAAAGCTGCTATGGCCAGATGGGGCTACAAAACCGGCCCAACCACCTGTGAATGCGGAGAAGAGGACCACACGATGCAGCACTGCCTTGTCTGTCCTCTACTACTCAACCAGTGCAGCTTAAAAGATCTCGCAGAGTTCAACAACAATGCAAAAGGCTGTGTAAAGAAATGGGAAACTGTCATACAACCACACAGAAGAAGAGTCATTCAAATAACTATAACATATAGAACATGCTATACGTTTACCAAACAATCTGTCACTCCTAATCGCTAAATCCCATGAAATCTTATACGTCTAGTCTCTTACGGGAATGAGCTAAATAATATTATTTGATATTTTACGGTAATGTGTTAATAATTTCACACATAAGTCGCTCCTGAGTATAAGTCGCACCCCCGGCCAAACTATGAAAAAAACTGTGAATTATAGTCCGAAAAATACGGTATATACAATATATATAAATAATAACATGAAGTGTGTAATTAATACAACAGAGTGTGATGTGTGACTGTGTGTGGAAAATAACTGCTGAGTGTTACCGTGAGTGTTGAGCGAGAGAGACGGAAGTCCGTGTCCAAGCGGGAGGTCGAGATCCAAAAGGAAGCAAAGGGAACGCGGGAAGACGAAACACACAGTTCGTGACGTGGGAACGAGGGCAGGCTGCAGGGAGGACGATAAGGAGGACGCGAGGCAATCAACACGACAGGGGAGAAACAGAGAGAGAATGCATAGAGTTAGATGATCGCTTACTGTACTGGAACAGATGACTACGTTCTGGCGCGGGATAGCAGGTTGTGTAGTCTTATGAAGGCAGGTCCTCTGATCAGCCACAGGTGCGCTGATTGCTGGTGTTTGATTGCAGCCGCTTGCTGCCGCCGGACTGACGGGCTCCTGGAAGTGAGCTCAACGCGGCGCACACATGAATGCGCACTGACATGTGCCCGGGCCGTGCCAATTGCCAATGCTTTAGTTACCTTTCCACTATTTTAATCCTATATAGCACTGCTTCCTGAGACTTAGCCAATCAGTGGCCACAAACAGTCCGCTCTGATTGGTTTGGTCTCCTTGAGTGGCCAATTGTACTGTAGTATTGATATTTTAGTTCATTTAGCCATTTATATGCTTAAATTGGCCCTAGTGTGTGAATGTGAGTGTGAATGTTGTCTGTCTATCTGTGTTGGCCCTGTGATGAGGTGGCGACTTGTCCAGGGTGTACGCCGCCTTCCGCCCATGTGCAGCTGAGATAGGCTACAGCACCCCCCGCGATCCTGAAAGGGACAAGCGGTAGAAAATGGATGGATGGATGCTCGAAAATATTTAATGAGGGGCAAAAATGTTATAGAATGTGCTTTAAATAATTATGCGATATGGTGAAACTGCAATATTTGAAGTGCGATGTAACGATGGTCTAGGCCAGGGGTCGGCAACCCGCAGCTCCGGAGCCGCATGCGGCTCTTTGATCACTCTGATGCGGCTCAGCAGCTTACTTGCTGAACCCCCCGATTTTCCCGTGAGACCTCCGGAATTCAGTTTCTCCCCCGGGATTAATATTCACCGATTTTCACCCTTACAGCTATAATAAGGGCGTGCCATGATGGTACAACATTTGGCGCCTTCTACAATCTATATCAACAGCGTGCTAGCCCAACACTTGTTATACAATATACATCTTCTGCTTCCACACGTACGTGACAGCAAGGCATACTTAGTCAACAGCCACACAGGTTACACTGACGGTAGCCATATAAAACAACTTTAACACTCTTACTAATAATGCGCCACACTTTGAACCAAAACCAAACAAGAATGACAAACACATTTCGGGAGAACATCTGCACCTTAACACAACATAAACACAACAGAACAAACACCCAGAATCCCATGCAGCCCTATATTATACACCCATGCTACCACCAAACCCCGCCCCCACCCCAACCCTGCTCCCTCACACATCACATTTTTTTTTTTCATAGTTTGTTATAATCCATTTTAATCAGTTTCCATTATTTTGTTGTCCGTCTGTGTTTGTTTCCAAAAAAAAACACAACAAACGAGGACATTCTCTGGCTTAATGATTATGGCAAGTGTTTGAAGTATCTGCCCAAGTGTCATAGGAGGGAAAAATGAGATCTCATGTGAGGAACACTCACTCTCTAATGTCTAATAGTGACCAGCGTAAACACGGTGGTTCATTTTCTGGAGCGCCGCTAGCCAAGCCTCGGGGGTGCCCTTTAGGACCCTCAAGTGCTTGCACTATCTTATCTGAGAGGAGAACCTTTTCCCTCAAAGTCAATTAGGTTGTGTTCTGGGAGACCTTCCGGGTCCTTTTTTGATTTGCACCAGCTGACAAGGTCTCACGTCTACCATTAGCTGTGGTGACCACAGACAACACTCAATTTCCCCACGACTGAGATACGGTGGGAGCAATTATTTTCAAAAGGAATGGCTAGTTTTTAGGCTTTAAATTAAAGAAGAACTATTTCTAATTTGCATATGCATTCTGTGTTGGTGTGTTGGACTGGAAAATGTTCATCTGCAGATATCTTTCATTAAAAAAACATTTAAAAAAAATGTTGGTTGGGGTAACTGACCACTTTAATTATTCTGCTCAGTTGTAATCACATCTCTTAGGCTTGTATTTTGGTGACATTAACTCTTAGTATTTCATCATTGGCCTATTTTAGAACAAACAACATATCTTTTTTCCAACTTCTATCCCTCTTTTCTTAGCCTCAGTAAGGTCACATTCAGGAGCCTATACCAGCTTTGTGCAAGGGTCGCGGTACAAACCTGGACTGGTCGCCATTCATTCAGAAGGCACATATAGATAAACAACCATTCACACTCACATGCACACCAATTTAAAGTGTCCAATTATCCTGACATGCATGGTTCTCTGATTTGGCAGGAAGCCGGAACCTACACAAACACGGGTAGCAAACAAATCACACGCTGCCTATACTGCAGGGCTATTTACTGGTGGCCCAAGGGGAAAATCTGGCCATGGAATGACACCATACAGATCCCCGAGTTCAGTTCAAAACTTGGGAGACAAACAGTTTTGCATCAAATTCTTAAAAATACTAAAGTGCTCCTGTCATACTTGCCAACCTTGAGACCTCCGAATTCGGGAGATTGGGGCGGGTTTGAGGTGTGTGGGGGCGGGTTTGAGGTGGGCGGGGTTGGGGGGGGGCGGGGTTTCTTGGTAGCAGGGGTGTACATTGTAGGCCAGAAGAGTTAGGGATACAAGGGATTCTGGGTATTTGTTCTGTTGTGTTTATGTTGTGTTACGGTGCGGATGTTCTCCCGAAATGTGTTTGTCATTCTTGTTTGGTGTGGGTTCACAGTGTGGCGTGTATTTGTAACAGTGTTAAAGTTGTTTATACGGCCACCCTCAGTGTGACCTGTATGGCTATTAATCAAGTATGTCTTGCAGTCACTTACGTGTGTCTGCAGAAGCCTTATACAATATATGACTGGGCTGGCACGCTATGTGCATGGTGTAAAAGCGGACGCGACGACGGGTTGTAGAGGACGCTAAAGACAGTGCCATCACGGCACGCCCTTAATGATGTTGTCCGGGTGAAAATCGGGAGAAATTTGGGCGAATGGTTGCCCCGTGAGATTTTCGGGAGGGGCACTGAAATTCCGGAGTATCCTGGAAAAATCGGGAGGGTTGGCAAGTATGGCTCCTGTAGTATGGAGGAACTTGGACCACCAGTGACGTGCGGTGAGGTTCATGGCTGGTGAGGCACTTACTTCATCACAGTCAGATTTACAAACATATGAACCCTAAAGAGTATCTTATTCACCATTTGATTGGCAGCAGTTAACGGGTTATGTTTAAAAGCTCATACCAGCATTATTCCCTGCTTGGCACTCAGCATCAAGGGTTGTAATTGGGGGTTAAATCACCAAAAATGATTCCCGGGCGCGGCGCCGCTGCTGCCCACTGCTCCCCTCACCTCCCAGGGGGTGATCAATGGATGGGTCGAATGCAGAGGACAATTACACCTAGTGTGTGTGTGACAATCATTGGTAGCACACAAAAAAGCACATTTAATAAAAAAGATGTTATTATGGTCTTACCTTTACTTATAAATGAAGTCCATGCGTCGCTGTTGTGCCGGATTAATGCACCCCCTGACGGGAGTGTTATATCAACTAAAGCCCTCACTTAAACTTTGCACGTGCAAGATTGAATCTATTTAAAAAAGTGTAACCAAGTGTTTATAAACGTTGCCTATACTGTATGAAACTACAAAATAACAAACACGGAGGCTCCAGTTTACACGAGGACCACTTTATTTACCTTCTTTCAAAAACCTCCGCTCCACTCCAACGTTTCATCACTTCCGCTCTTAGCGCCTTCAAAATAAGAGCTCAAGGCATATACTGTATAACAGCGCATAACAGGAACTTAACATCACAAAGAGGAAAGCCCATAAAAATAGGTTACAAAAGTTGTTTAATAAGAAGCCAAAAAGTGCAAAAACAATAATGTTCGTGTTGGAGGAGTTGTGAATCAGGTACACCTGCAGTCTGCAGGTGTACCTAATGTTGTGGCCCTGCAGTCATTCACAACTCCTCCAACACGAACGTTATTGTTTTTGCACTTTTTGGCTTCTTATAAAACAACTTTTTTAAATAGATTCAATCTTGCACGTGGAAAGTTTAAGTGTGGGCTTTAGTTGATATAACACTCCCGTGGAGGCGGGATTACTGCGAGCCTCAGCCAGTGCGTCTTTTGCAGCCGTTTTATGATCCCTCAGCACAAGAAATATGTTACACACATACAGTTGTTGACAAAATACACTGTACATTATATACCTCAGCTAACTAAACTATGGAAATGTATAATATAGTTCATATAGCAATACAGTCTCACTGCACAGCAGGCCAGCAGTTAGCCGAGTCCGCAATCCATGTTGAGGCACAACGCAGTGACATGCCTCAACTGGCTGCTGTTCACCGCACCGTCTCTTCTCAGTATTTAAACGGCAAATGTGAAAATTCAGCGATTTTAAATAAAAATATTTTAAAACTGCTGAAGTTAAATGGAAAATAACTTTATAGTATAATCACTGGATACATATAACAATTTAATAACAACATTTTCTTTTTAGATTTTTTTTCTTCACATGATGGCAGGTGAGGCCCGGCCTCACCTGCCTCTAGTGACTGTACGTCACTGTGGACCACTGTAAACACATTGGCAGATACTTGCATTGACATTTTTAATTGGAATTTTGCCAATCGTTCACAATCATTATGAAAGACAAGAGGACGGATGTATTTTATTTTTTTTGTAATGTATTCTAAATATGAAATACATTTGATCAAAAGTCCTTTTGCAATAGAGCTTTTGGGAACCACTCTATTCTGCCTATAGAGTCCTTAAAAAGCATCCAAACACCTCCATTAAGGTTTTATGTACATGATATACAGTACAGGCCAAAAGTGTGGACACACCTTGTCATTCACAACACAACTGATGGTCCCAACCCCATTGATAAAGCAATAATTTCCACTAATCAAGCCTGATAAGGCACACCAGTGAAGTGAAAACCATTTCAGGTGACTACCTCTTGAAGCTCATCGAGAGAATGCCAAGAGTGTGCGAAAAAGTAATCACAGCAAAGGGTGGCTATTTTGAAGAAACTAGAATATAAAACATGTTTTACGTTATTTCACCTTTTTTGTGAAGTACATAACTCCACATGTGTTCATTCATAGTTTTGATGCCTTCAGTGACAATCTACAATGTAAATAGTCATGAAAATAAAGAAAACACACTGAATGAGAGGGTGTGTCCAAACTTTTGGCTTCTACTGTATGCAATGTAATAACGGGCACATTTATAATAACATTTAATATTCACGTATTTTAATAATTGTAAGCGTACGTGACACATTAATTTAAAAAAAATGCATCACGACATTCACTTTTCTTTTAACATCACTGATTAGTACTAACTGCAGACTTTATGAGAGCCAACAAACATAATAAAACATATTTTACTGCACAAGCTCTGCTGTCATTAGGGTGCCAACTGCTAGGATGTTCATATATTCCCATTTAGATGAAGAATGACTCATAATCCTCACAAAGAGACGTGACGTGGGACCCAAGGTCTTTTCCTGTCGTTCTCGCCATTTGCGGGTCTAAATTGGCTGTCAAAGTGTACCAGCATGTCAGGAAATGTCCTCGCCTTCTTCTATCCTGGTGAGAGGTGTGAGCTACAATATACTTCCAAGGAGCAAGGAAGCAAAAAAACAGCTTACCTCTCGATGATGTAAACATCAGCACCGCTATGAATAGTCCGTCTGTGTTAGCGCTTATGATTACAATATCATTTGGTTAATCACAAAATCAAAATGTAAATGGAGTATTGTTAGAGTTTTTGGATGGTTAATTATTTTGATATAGAGGACCCTCCATTGGCTCCGCTGTAAGCGGACTTTTTTTTACGTTTATTTACGAGTTAAAATGCATTAAAAATATATATATCTGTCGTCATGTCTTTCATAGTTATTGTGAATGATAGGCAAAATTTCCCCCAAAAATGCAGTTTTGGGGGGATTGGTGATTGCACATTTATTTTCCTAATGTGTGAATGCAACTAAGGTGTTGCTTTCGCTCGTATACTTCAGATACAGTGAGTAGTCATTTGTTCAGCCTCTTTAGTCATACTACAGGTGTTCCTCAAGGTTACATTTTAGGTCCTCTCTTATTCATCATTTGAGCTATGGCTATGGTGGCCCACGAGTTCAGTTAAAAAAAAACTTGTGAGAGACTCACTGTCAGGTTCAAACACTGATGATATCTATTAAACAAGACAAGAAGTAAGGAATTAAACAGAGACATTATTACATTTGGCTCAAATGAGGAGAAACGTCTGGGCTGTACTCTTGTATAGTCTCCCACCACGCTCTGACGAAAGATTGTATGCCTCCTCTTTTATTTGGACTTTCCCTGATTACATGGCAACAGCTGTTTCTAAAGGAAGGTGGTCGTAAACAGCCGCTGCCTTTGGTCACAAAACAGTTCAAAGAAAAGGTGCCTGGAGGGGATTCAGGTCCTGCTTCCTCTAAGCCAGTGGTTCTCAACCTTTTTTCAGTGATGTACCCCCTGTGAACATTTTTCTAATTCAAGAAAAATCTAATCAGAGCAAAGCATTTTTGGTTGAAAAAAAGAGATAAAGAAGTAAAATACAGCACTATGTCATCAGTTTCTGATTTATTAAATTGTACAACAGTGCAAAATAGTGTTCATTTGTAGTGGTCTTTCTTGAATTATTTGGAAAAAAAGATATAAAATAACTAAAAACTTGTTGAAAAATAAACAAGTGATTCAATTATAAATAAAGATTTCTACACATATAAGTAATCAACTTAAAAGTGCCCTCTTTGGGGATTGTAATAGAGATCCATCTGGATTCATGAACTTAATTCTAAACATTTCATGAACTTAATTCTAAACATTTCTTCACAAAAAATAAATCTTTAACATCAATATTTATGGAACATGTCCACAAAAAATCTAGCTGTGACCACTGAATATTGCATTGTTGCATTTCTTTTCACAGTTCTTTATGACAGACATTTTAGTGAGGGTCAAACCATCATGGCATGGGGGAAACTCTGGGTTTATGGTAATGAATGGAATAGCCTACTTGATTTGATGTTCAGTTTATGAACTTACATTCATATTTTGTTGAAGTATTATTCAATAAATATATTTATAAAGGTCTTTTGAATTGTTGCTATTTTTAGAATATTAAAAAAAGTCTTACGTACCCCTTGGCATACCTTCAAGTACCCCCAGGGGTACGCGTACCCCCATTTGAGAACCACTGCTCTAAGCTTTGTAGATCTCGAGTCATGACAAAATCTTCCTGTGGATTACAATACATCAAAGAAACTGACACCTTCATGTCGCTTCCCATCCTACACAGTGGAGTTTTACAAGCCTTTTGATTGGCAAGACTAAAAACAGCTTTTGTCTGCTCGCCGGGAACTCATTGAAACGCAAAGTTTTGTGATAACTTAGATACAGTTATTATGACACTCACATTTTTGCAGAAGGTCAAAAAAACAGCAGAGTGCTTCTGTAACTGACAAAATAAATAGACTACAATCACATTTCTACTGTACAGGACAATGGTTCTCAGAAATATATAAAATAAGAGTAATAGTGAAAAGAGAAGCTCGGCCAACAAAACAAGGCAAGGCAAGGCAAGGCAACTTTATTTGTATAGCGCTTTTCATACACAAGGCAAAATTAAAATGCAGACAATAAAAATAAAAACAGTGCGGACGTTAAAAGTTAAAAAATTTAAAGATTTAGCTGAAAGCTAAGGTGAACATAAAAGTTTTCAGTCTAGTTTTAAAAGTAGTCAGAGTTGGGGAAAGTCTGACATCTTCAGGAAGTTTATTCCAGCTATTTGTTGCATAGTGACTGAATGATGCTCTCCCTTGATTTGAGTTTACTCTGGGAACCGCCAACAGATTGGTCTCAGAAGATCTTAGTGATCTAGAGGGCTTATATAGTGGGAGCATATCAGTGATATACTTCGGCCCTAGACCATGTAGTGATTTATATGTGAGCAGGAGGATTTTGAAATCAATCCTCTGATGTACAGGGAGCCAATGTAAGGATTTAAGAATTGGTGTAATGTGCTCACATTTTTTGGTCTTTGTTAGAACTCTAGCAGCAGCGTTCTGAACAAGCTATAGCTGCCTGACAGTTTTTTTGGGAAGACCTGCAAGGAGACCATTACAATAGTCTAGCCTACTGGTAATAAAGGCATGTACAAGTTTTTCTAAGTCTTGAGCTGACAAATGCGTCAAATATACTTGCCATACTGTATTGAATGTTCACCTATAAATTGTATTTTCTTTGTGGCATGCTTCCAACAAGCCTTTGCCTCTCTCTATTTCAGACATGTGTCTTGTAGCCCGAGGGGGCTGTAGCCACATATGCACCGTGGCACCGGGGAAGGGGGTCGTTTGTTCCTGTCCCCCTGGACTTCACCTGGACTCCAGCAACAAGACATGTGAGGTGGTGGACTACTGCAGCCGCCACCTGAAGTGCAGCCAAGTGTGTGAGCAGTACAAGACCACAGTGAAGTGCTCCTGTTATCCAGGATGGAGGCTTGACCCTGATGGGGACAGCTGCCACAGCACAGGTAACGCATGATTCATAGGTTGCCTTATGCGGTTTTGTGGCCATACCGCAGTTTGCGTTCATTTTTAAGCTGGAATTGTTGCAATATGGTCTGGAAATAATGTGTGCCAATGTACTTTAAAAATATATAATATAATGGCGCAGTTGGGAGAGCGGCCTGGTTCAATCCCCACCATCTACCAACCTTGTCACGTCCATTGTGTCCTTGAGCAAAACACTTCACCCTTGCTCCTGATGGGTCGTGGTTAGGGCCTTGCATGGCAGCTCCCGCCATCAGTGTGTGAATGTGTGTGTGAATGGGTGAATGTGGAAATAGTGTCAAAGAGTACCTTCAAGGTAAAAAAGCGCTATACAAGTATAACCCAGTCCAATAAATACCGTGCTTCACTCGATATTTTTTGGATAAAACAAGCTATTCCAATTTGTTTTTCTTATTGAATTCCTTTTTAATATTAAAGTATACACTAGCCAGACTAAAATATCTCTTTGTCTCTCTGAATTTTAAATCCAAAGTAAGCTTTTGAAGGGGAACATTATCACCAGACCTATGTAAGCGTCAATATATACCTTGATGTTGCAGAAAAAAGACCATATATTTTTTTAACCGATTTCCGAACTCTAAATAGGTGAATTTTGGCGAATTAAACGCCTTTCTAATATTCGCTCTCGGAGCGATGACGTCACGTTGTGACGTCACATCGGGAAGCAATCCGCCATTTTCTCAAACACTGAGTCAAATCAGCTCTGTTATTTTCCATTTTTTCGACTGTTTTCCATACCTTGGAGACATCATGCCTCGTCGGTGTGTTGTCGGAGGGTGTAACAACACGAACAGGGTCGGATTCAAGTTGCACCAGTGGCCCAAAGATGCGAAAGTGGCAATAAATTGGACGTTTGTTCCGCACACTTTACCGACGAAAGCTACGCTACGACAGAGATGGCAAGAATGTGTGGATATCCTGCGACACTCAAAGCAGATGCATTCCAACGATAAAGTCAAAGAAATCTGCCGCCAGACCCCCATTGTATCTGCCGGAGTGTGTGAGCAATTCAGGGACAAAGGTCCTCGGTAGCACGGCAAGCAATGGCGGCAGTTTGTTCCCGCAGACGAGCGAGCTAAACCCCCTATCGACCCTAGCTTCCCTGGCCTGCTGACATCAACTCCAAAACTGGACAGATCAGCTTTCAGGAAAAGAGCGCGGATGAGGGTATGTCTACAGAATATATTAATTAATGCAAATTGGGCTGTCTCCACTCTCAAAGTGCATGTTGTTGCCAAATGTATTTAATATGCTGTAAACCTAGTTCATAGTTGTTAGTTTCCTTTAATGCCAAACAAACACATACCAATCGTTGGTTAGAAGGCGATCGCCGAATTCGTTCTCTCGTGTCGCTGGCTGTCGTGTCGTTTTCGTCGGTTTCACTTCCATACGGTTCAAACCGATATTGTCAGGCTTGTCCCTGACAGTTTGACTGTGTTTTAGTTTTTTCTCTGTGTTTGTCTTGGTTTCCTGTCAGCGCTTTTATTTTGTCTTCATTTCCTGAGTGTCTCCCTGAATGCTGCTTCCCCTCAGCTGTGGCTGATTGGCACCTGGCCACACCTGGTGTCAATCAGCCAGCTACTATTTAAACCTGCCTTCTCCTCCAGTCATTGCTGGATCATTGTCACTACTACCTGTCTTAACACGTGTCGTTGTAGCTCTGTCTACTTTTGTTTCACTCTGCTCATGTCCTAGTTCCTTTGTGTCACAGTAAGTGTTTTTGTTTCTTGTCCACAGTTAGCGTCTGTGCTATTTTAGTTCATTTTGTTCTCCGCCTTGTGCGCACCTTTTGTTACTTTTTTCTTTGTTGTTTTCCCATAGTATTGAATTAAATCATGTTTTCTTGCACAATGCCTTCCGCCTTCTCTGCATCTTGGGGTTCGTGTCCTACAAACTCTGACAGATATGGCTCAATATTTTCAGTTTCTTCTTCAATTTCGTTTTCGCTACCTGCCTCCACACTACAACCATCCGTTTCAATACATTCGTAATCTGTTGAATCGCTTAAGCCGCTGAAATCCGAGTCTGAATCTGAGCTAATGTCGCTATAGCTTGCTGTTCTTTCCGCCATGTTTGTTTGTGTGGGCTTCACTATGTGACGTCACAGGAAAATGGACGGGTGTTTATAACGATGGTTAAAATCAGGCACTTTGAAACTTGTTTTAGGGATATTGTGTGATGGGTAAAATTTTGAAAAAAACTTTGAAAAATATAATAAGCCACTGGGAACTGATTTTTAATGGTTTTAACAATTCTGAAATTGTGATAATGTTCCCCCTTTAACAGTTTGTTGGTAAATGATTATAACTAAACCTAAAGGGGCAATTGTGTAGTAATCAGTCCCTCCAGGGTTTCGTGGAATTTTGTCGTGATTTCGGGATCTGTAATGCCTCATTTTGCTGCAACATTTGTAAAAAGTTGCAGCAAAATCGACCCCCGGGGATGCAGGGAACCATTTGATATGACCACCCATGCTGTTTTAAATGAATTGCTCCTTGAGAGATTGATAAAGTTGGTTTAATTGAATTTAATTGATTTGGTTATGACCAACATTACAATACAGTAACATAGTAGGCCTAAGTATTCATCCATCCATCTATCCATTTTCTACCACTTGGTCGATGGGGTGGCTGGAGTCCATCCCAACTGCATTCGGGTAGAAGGCGTGGTACACCCTGGACCAAAGACTATACAAATGGGACCTATTACCTCCCTGCTTGGCACTCAGCATCAAGGATTGGAATTGGGGGTTAAATCCCCATCGCTTCTGCTCACTGCTCTCCTCACCTCCCAGGGGGTGGAACAAGGGGATGGGTCAAATGCAGAGGCATATTTCACCACATCTAGACTATCAGTGGTACTTAACTTAACAAGTTGCCATCTCATCGCAGGGCCAATCGCACTCACATTCACACATTAGGGCCAATTTAGTGTTGCCAATCAACCTATCCATTAAAAACAAACATGTTTAATATTTTTGGCCACTGTAAGGTTAACCCCAATCCACAAACATCAACAATGAGTACCGGTACATATTTACGGACTTATTTAGCGTACCACTAGATGGAGCCCGCGTACCACCCTTTGTACACGTACCACAGTTTGAGAATCAACTGGGTTGGACAGTTGCGTTGCTGGGACCAATTTGTTGGGCAAAAATCTCGACGATTGGCCAAAATGTGCAGAAAAATTGCGGGGATTGGGCAAAATTGTGAGGCCGTGCATAATTTGTGAGGCATAGTTGAATATGCATGAATAGGTGGAATTGTGACAACACCTATTCCTGGATGGACTGGTTATTGTCATGAAGCGGTCTTCAATCAATCAATCGAACTTTATTTATAAAGCACTTTTCATACATAAAAGTAGTGCAACGCAAAGTGCTTTACAAAGTTAAAAAACAATACCCCGGTGACCCAGATCCCCCATTATCACATACGTATGCACGGACACAGATACCAAGCACACACACACACACACACACACACACACACACACACACACAACATACACACATTTGCAACTATATGAACAAATGAATGCATGACTGAGTACAGAGGAGCCATGTGAGTAAACACTATCACATGAGCCATCTGCACCAGGAGGTCATCAGATCATGGCCACCAGGACGCTGACACAAAGCGCCCCCACAAGCACGGCAAATATCACCTTAAGCAGATGGCTCATCTGAGGAACGTTCGAAAATAAAAATAATAAAACTTGTAAAATACTAAGAACCATGAATAGAGATAAAGAATAAAATACAAGTAAGACATATAAAGATTTTTTTTTTTTTTATAAATAAATCAAAAATAGAAAAAAATAAATGAATATACAGTAAATAAAAAAAAAAATATTTAACTAAATACAATCTTGCATAACTAACGTAAAATACCAAATGACTTCAATAAAATAATTAATATCAGGTAGAAGCCAAATCAAAAAGGTGGGTCTTAAAGGCCTACTGAAATGCGATTTTCTTATTTAAACGGGGATAGCAGGTCCATTCTATGTGTCATACTTGATCATTTTGTGATATTGCCATATTTTTGCTGAAAGGATTTAGTAGAGAAAATTGACGATAAAGTTCGCAACATTTGGTCGCTGATAAAAAAGCCTTGCCTGTACCGGAAGTAGCAGACGAGTAGCGTGACGTCACAGGCTGTGGAGCTCCTCACATCTGCACATTGTTTACAATCATGGCCACCAGCAGCGAGAGCGATTCGGACCGAGAAAGCGACGATTTCCCCATTAATTTGTGCGAGGATGAAAGATTTGTGGGTGAGGAAGGTGAGAGTGAAGGACTAGAGGGCAGTGGGAGCGATTCAGATAGGGAAGATGCTGTGAGAGGCGGGTGGGACCTGATATTCAGCTGGGAATGACTAAAACAGTAAATAAACACAAGACATATATATACTCTATTAGCCACAACACAAGCAGGCTTATATTTAATATGCCACAAATTAATCCCGCATAACAAACACCTCCCCCTCTCCCGTCCACATAACCCGCCAATACAACTCAAACACCTGCACAACACACTCAATCCCACAGCCCAAAGTACCGTTCACCTCCCCAAAGTTCATATAGCACATATATTTCCCCAAAGTCCCCAAAGTTACGTACGTGACATGCACATAGCGGCACGCACGTACGGGCAAGCGATTAAATGTTTGGAAGCGTACTTGTGGTACCGCGTCTGCGCATCCAACTCAAAGTCCTCCTGGTAAGAGTCTCTGTTGTCCCAGTTCTCCACAGGCCAATGGTAAAGCTTGACTGTCATCTTCCGGGAATGTAAACAATGAAACACCGGCTGTGTTTGTGTTGTTGCCGCAGTCGGCCGCAATACACCGCTGCCCACCTACAGCTTTCTTCTTTGCTGTCACCATTGTTCATTGAACTAATTGCAAAAGATTCACCAACACAGATGTCCAGAATACTGTGGAATTTTGCGATGAAAACAGACGACTTAATAGCTGGCCACCATGCTGTCCCAAAATGTCCTCTACAGTCCGTGACGTCACGCGCTGACGTCATCATACCGAGACGTTTTCAGCAGGATTTGTCGCGCAAAATTTTAAATTGCACTTTAGTAAGCTAACCCGGCCGTATTGGCATGTGTTGCAATGTTAAGATTTCATCATTGATATATAAACTATCAGACTGCGTGGTCGGTAGTAGTGGGTTTCAGTAGGCCTTTAAGACTGCTCTTTAAAAGGCTTCAGTGACTGCGACGTGGCTAACGATAAACATGATTATGAGCAGTGCTGGCTATCGGGTTGATAGCTCGGTAGCTAGCTTGCTTGTCTCTCATGCTGGCAACCCAGGTTCCAGTCCCAGGCGGAACAAAATAGCAAGGATTAAACTACGCGGATTACATATGGATGAGATATATGAGGCAATGTGGTTGAAGATAGCTCGGGTTCCCTCTTGCCGGGCGGGGCCGGATGCACTTAAATTTTTATATTAGCGGGAAATTTGACACCTGTGGTCTACAATAAATATGCAAATAAAAAAGGTTGTCAGAAAGGGGTAAGACATCTGAGCAACAAGTCCTCTTTGTTTCTTTCTGCGCACCCAATAACCACAGCTTTCGACAAACAAACTTCTCTGTGTTGTTATTGAATAACCTCGTTTTCACGAGACTGCTCTGTAGCCACTTAAAATATGCCAGCTATGCACACACCATTGGCTTGTCATACTTAGATTAATGGACCTTGCTTTGATGACTTGCTTCTGTATTTCATTTCCAGACTGATGGCCGCCGTAGCTCTAATCACACATTAACGTGACGGAGAACACAAACATTTTCTCTCTGGAAGCAGATCACAATTGACGAGCTTCATCATAAATCATACTTTGCATGCAAACAAAGACTGTTTAATGTGGGGTAAGACGTGTTATTGGATTCTTTGTGGTGTCCCAAGCGCATATCCCCTCCTCATTTTTCTTTGCACATCCTAGTAAAAAAAAAAAAAGATTTCTTAGTAGAAAATCTGCAATTGCAGATGTTTTCTCTCTGGTAACAGCATCACATCCTAATTAGGACAAACTGTCATTGAAGCAAGAGTGCATTTATAATTGCATTTTTTTTGTTTGATTTGTACAGTTGCAGAAATTTACTGTATGTAAAGATCAAGTCCTATATTTTTCTAAAGAAAATGCTGACGTGTGTGAGATTTTAGCATATATGTGGAGGAGTTAGTTTGATTCATTGATTATTACTGAGCTTGTGCCTGGTTTTACCTATGCCAGTTCAACCCACGATACATTTCATGATACAGCAGAGGGTTATTTTATTGTAGAAGCAGAAAAACTATGTCTCAGTAGACAAAATTTAGTACCAGCACTGCTGTCAGTTTAAGGACTTGTCCCAAAAATGGTTTATTCAAAAGGTTTAGGATATGTACTCACCAGTGACGTGCAGTCACTAGAGGCAGGTGAGGCGGGGCCTCACCTGCCATCATGGAAAGAAAAAAAATGTAAAAAGAAAAAAAATTAATTAAATTGTTATATGTATGCAGTGATTATACTATAAAGTTATTTTCCATTTAACTTCACCAGTTTTAGATTATTTTTATTCAAAATCGCTGAATTTTCACATTTGCCGTTCAAATACTGAGAAGAGACGGTGCGGTGAACAGCAGCCAGTTGAGGCACGTCACTCAGTGCCTCAACATGGACGGACTCGGCTAACTGCTGGCCTGCTGTGCAGTGAGACTGTATTGCTATATGAATTATATTATACATTTCCATAGTTTAGTTAGCTGAGGTATGTAATGTACAGTGTATTTTGTCAACAACTGTATGTGTGTCACGTATTTCTTGTGCTGAGCGATCATAAAACGGCTGCAAAAGATGCACTAGCTGAGGCTCCAGTAGACCCGCCTCCTGCACCCCCACCGTAGAATTGTTATATCAACTAAAGCCCACACTTAAACTTTCCAGGTGCAAGATTGAATCTATTTAAAAAAGTTATTTCATAAGAAGCCAAAAAGTGCAAAAACAGTAATGTCCGTGTTGGAGGAGTTGTGAATGACTGAAGGGCCACAACATTAGGTACACCTGCAGATTGCAGGTGTATCTAATTCACAACTCCTCCAACACCAACATTCTTGTTTTTGCACTTTTTGGCTTCTTATTAAATAACTTTTGTAACCTATTTTTATGGGCTTTCCTATTTGTGATGTTAAGTTCCTGTTATGCGCTGTTATACAGTATATGCCTTGAGCTCTTATTTTGAAGGCGCCAAGAGCGGAAGTGATGACATGTTGTAGTGGAGCGGAAGTTTTTGAAAGAAGTTAAATAAAGTGGTCCTCGTGTAAACTGGAGCCTCCGTGTTTGTTATTTTGTAGTTTCATACAGTATAGGCAACATTTATAAACCCTCGGTTACACTTTTTTAAATAGATTCAATCTTGCACGTGGAAAGTTTAAGTGAGGGCTTTAGTTGTGGACTTCATTTATAAGTAAAGGTAAGACCATAGTAACGTTTTTTTTATTAAATGTGCTTTTTTGTGTGCTACAGTTTGTATGTGTAAAGTTAACGTTAAGTTAAAGTACCAATGATTGTCACACACACACTAGGTGTAATGAAATTTGTCCTCTGCATTTGACCCATCCCCTTGTTCACCCCCTGGGAGGTGAGGGGAGCAGTGGGCAGCAGCGGCGCCGCGCCCGGGAATCATTTTTGGTGATTTAACCCCCAATTCCAACCCTTGATGCTGAGTGCCAAGCAGGGAAGAATGCTGGTATGAGCTTTTAAACATAACCCGTTAACTGCTGCCAATCAAATGGTGAATAAGATACTCTTTAGGGTTCATATGTTTGTAAATCTGACTGTGATGAAGTCAGTGCCTCACCAGACATCAACCTCACCGCACGTCACTGGTACTCACTAAACAAACTAATGTACTATTTACCATACATATTCCACTATGCATCCAACTCTCTAAAAGCAAAACAAACAGAGCAATTTCAACCCAAAGAGCTCCTGCTTGAAGGAGAATTATAAGGAATATTTTTTTTTTCTAAACTACTAATATTATATTAGGCATTTATGATAGTCCTTATTTGCAAGGAACTCGGCTTGACAGTTGTTTGTGGTTGTTACCAACAAATACTTTAAATTGAACAAGATATATTAATTAAAAACAGTTGAAAGAGTAAAATGTATTGACTAGTTTATTGTCATGTTTCTGTAGTAAAAAAATGTCACGTCAGGTTTTTCTTAGCAGTTTTATGACAGACAAAAAAAAAGCCCAATAGCCATGCTTTTATACCCAACAGGCACAAGATATTGATTCAACGTTGATTATACATTCATGTCCTTTAAAACTGGCCTTGAAACAACGTTGCAAAATAGTTGTATTTGTAAATACAGACAATGTTGGTGTCTAACGTTAAATCTACGATGTTGGTTGGGAAATGACCGAATTCCAATGATCAAATCAACGTCAAAAGCTGACATTGAATAAACATCATCAAAAAGCATGTTGTTTCAACGTTATGTTTGAGTTGTAAAATATTTGTTGGAAAATGACCAACATTCGATTGTCAAATCAATGTCAGAACCCAACACTGATTAAACGTCATCAAAAAGCATGTTGTTTCAACGTTATGTTTGAGTTGCTCAACGTCAGGACTAGTGGTGTCCCGATACCAATATTTTGGTACCAGTACCAAAATGTATTTTGATATTTATACTTTTCGATATTTTTCTAAATAAAAGGGGACCACAAAATATTGCATTATTGGATTGTATTTTAACAAAAAATCTTAGGGTACATTAAACATGTTTCTTATTGCAATTGTGTCTTTAAATAAAATAGTGAACATACAATACAACTTGTCTTTTAGTAGTAAGTATGCAAACAAAGGCTCCTAATTTAGCTGTTGACATATGCCGTAACATTGTGTCATTTTCCATTCTATTATTTTGTCAACATTATAAGGGACAAGCTGTAAAATGGATTATTAATCCACTTGTTTATTTACTGTTAATATCTGCTTACTTTCTCTTTTAAAATGTTCTATTTACACTTTTGTTAAAATGTACTAATCACGTATTCTTCTGTTGTTTGATACTTTACATTAGTTTTGGATGATATCACAAATGTGGGTATCAATCCGATACCAAGTCGTTACAGGATCATGCATTGGTCATATTCAAAGTCTTCATGTGTCAAGGCACATATTTCCTGAGTTTATGAACATAATATAAATAAATAAAAAACGAAAGAAGGTTTTGTGTACTTTTTAGAGGCAGTATGGTACTGAATATGATTAATTATTGCGGTACTATACTAATACCGGTATACCGTACATCCCTAGTCAGGATCTAAATCAACAAGTTCTCAATGTTGTTTTTGTCACGACTGGGACTATGGCGTGGTTTGTTCTCCCGAGGTGCAAGTGATTTGGACCGGACATGGCGTGAAGGTGAATACATGATTTATTTTTAACACTCAAAGGAACAAAAAGCGCGCTCAAGGCGGAAGTACAAACTTGACTAACGAAACAAAAGACTTGCACGTGGGCAAAAAAATGTGAACAATTACACAAAAAACACTAACTGTGGCATTAATAAACAAAAAAAACTTACTTGGCATGGACTATGAAGTGCGCAGAGGTAAGAGTGTGACAGGGGTATGAATCCGGGATGTCACCAGAAAGACAAACTGAAAACAATGAACTTAAATACTACAGAATTGATTAACGAAAACAGGTGCGTGACTCAAAACGTGAAACAGGTGCGTGACGTGACAGGTGAAAACTAATGGGTTGCTATGGTGACAAACAAGAGTGCACAATGAGTCCAAACGTGGAACAGGTGAAACTAATGGGCAATCATGGAAACAAGACAAGGGAGTGAAAAGCCAGAAACTAAAGAGTCCAATAACTAAACAAAACAAAACATGACTAAAACAAAACATGATTACACAGACATGACAGTTTTAATGTCTTCTGCCTGCTGTGTAGCTTATTTTTTATATTAATTAATTCAATAAATGTAGTAAGAACAATCAAATTGTAATAGTTGACACAATATTAAAAACACTAGTATCCTTAAATAGTTTTTACATTTTCTTTATTGGCAAAAACATTTTTTTAAATCAGAGAGCTCCTTTATTCAGATGTATTATTGTCATTCAGACATTTACATCAGAGATGTACTGCAAAACAAAATGGTGATGCATTTTTCCAGCCACGATGAAATTAAATGAACATGTAAGCCATGAAATAAAAACATCATCAAGAAAATAACCTTATTTTTTATATTAATTAATTCAATAAATGTAGTAAGAACAATCAAATTGTGATAGTTGACACAATATTAAAAACACTAGTATCCTTAAATAGTTTTTACATTTTCTTTATTGGCAAAAACATTTTTTTTAAATCAGAGAGCTCCTTTATTCAAATGTATTATTGAAATAAAAATAAAAACACCATCAAGAAAATAACCTTATTTTTTATATTAATTAATTCAATAAATGTAGTAAGAACAATCAAATTGTGATAGTTGACACAATATTAAAAACACTAGTATCCTTAAATAGTTTTTACATTTTCTTTATTGGCAAAAACATTTTTTTAAATCAGAGAGCTCCTTTATTCAGATTTATTATTGTCATTCAGACATTTACATCAGAGATGTACTGCAAAACGAAATGGTGATGCATTTTTTTCAGCCACGATGAAATTACATTAACATGTAAGCCATGAAATAAAAACACCAACAAGAAAATAACCCACTTTTAAAATGGTGTTTAAAAAGTTATTTTAAAAGCTGTAAAACGCTATGAATTAGATAACGCGACATTGAAAGAGTTAGGGTAATTGTACTCAGCTTATCGCACTTGTATCGAAATGTATTTTATCAGTAATAAATACTATAAATATACATAATATAACGAGTACGTTTTTACATGTCGACGCTAATAATAATTGATATTGTTGTAAAAACTAAACAAAGTTCGGAAGGCATGGTTTGTTTTTCTTCACAATTTTAACATTACATTATAAAATAGCACACCAAACAAACATGCATGTCTGATTACCTGACTTTCCCTAATTGTTGATTATTATGAAGTGCTCTGTATTCACTACAGCTCTATCTGCAGCATCTAGGTCAGGGATTCTCAAACTGTGGTGCAGTATGCGGGTTTCATCTTGTGGTACGCCAAATAATCGCTTAAATAAATATTCAAACACAGTGTTACTGTTTAAAGTATTTTTAATGTTGCCATTATTCTTGTTAAATAAAGCCTTGTTTTTAGGGTTACTACGCTACTGTATTTTAATGTTGGTCATGTAGGTTGATTGGTTGAAGTTTATCATGAACATGTATACAGTTACATGATGGGTGATATATTTTACATATTATTTTTCTGTTAATGTCCGAAATGAAATAAGGAAGACGCAAGGCTTATTTAATCCTACCCCGTTTTTACTTCATAGCAATTACTAACACATATGATGACATAAATGTTGGTAGTACTTGGATAGCCAAGTGTTTTCTGAGGTGGTACTTTGTGAAACAAAGTTGAGAACCACTGATCTAGATGATTGAAGACTATTTTCCCTGTCATGTTGACAGATCAAATACATCCATCACTTAAGATTAGGTGCTTTAATGATGCAAGTTATTTCCAAGTTTTCACTGCCCATATAACATGATGTAGCAGGCCAGATCCACCATTCATCCATTGAGTTTGACACCTGTTATCCAGGGGGTGTCTGATTCGCTCCCCCAAATGTATTCGGTATTTTCTGTGGCCCATGTTCCAAAAACTCAATCAAATTTGCTTAGCAATGTTTGTAGGATTGTGATAATCAACAATCAAAGTTTGCCTTATCCAAGAGTTTTTCTTATGTACGTTGTACATTAGATCTCCTAATAGAAGTGCATTTAAAGAGGTCATATTATATGTTTGTTTACATGTAATACTATTCCTTGTGGGCTACATAATATTTAATGGTAGTTATTTGGTCAAAATACTGCATAAATTAAATTTTACAGACCATCGTCAAGCCGCTTTCTGACTGTATCTTCCGGATGCCCCGTTTTGTGGGCAGTCTTATTTACGTGCCTCAACTTTGACTGCGTCTTGAACCCGCCAACCATGTTTTGGTTCCCAGCGCTTCCATATGGAGTCTACAGACAGATATAAGTTCGAACTATACGCTACTTTGTATTAGAAATGGCAACAGCGCAGTGTGCATGTGCATGTACGAGTCAGTCTGGCCCGCAACAAGAGGATAGAGAAAATTAAACGTATTTACTAACAATCGCGGACCAGCGCCAAGCTCTTCAGGTAAACCTTTACCTTATATAGAGATAAGCGCAGATGTCACTTGTTGAAAAAAGTTGTGCAAAAACGGCCTGTTTGGAGGACGTTTGCAACCTTTATTTAACCAGATAAGAAACCCATCGAGATCTCTTTCACAAGGGTGACCTGGAACAAGAGGTCAACAGCACATGTCACAGAGCAGTTTCAGAAAAGTTATACGTTAAAGGGGAACATTATCACAATTTCATAAGGGTTAAAACCTTTAAAAATCAGTTCCCAGTGGCTTATTTTATTTTTCGAAGTTTTTTTCAAAATTTTACCCATCACGCAATATCCTTAAAAAAAAGCTTCAAAGTGCCTGATTTTAACCATCGTTATATACACCCGTCCATTTTCCTGTGACGTCACATAGTGATGCCAACACAAAAAAACATGGCGCATAGAACAGCAAGCTATAGCGACATTAGCTCGGATTCAGACTCGGATTTCAGCGGCTTAAGCGATTCAACAGATTATGAATGTATTGAAACGGATGGTTGTAGTGTGGAGGCAGGTAGCGAAAACGAAATTGAAGAAGAAACTGAAGCTATTGAGCCATTTTGGTTTGAACCGTATGCAAGCGAAACCGACGAAAACGACACGACAGCCAGTGACACGGGAGAAAGCGAGGACGAATTCGGCGATCGCCTTCTAACCAACGATTGGTATGTGTTTGTTTGGCATTAAAGGAAACTAACAACTATGAACTAGGTTTACAGCATATGAAATACATTTGGCAACAACATGCACTTTGAGAGTGCAGACAGCCCAATTTTCATCAATTAATATATTCTGTAGACATACCCTCATCCGCTCTCTTTTCCTGAAAGCTGATCTGTCCAGTTTTGGAGTTGATGTCAGCAGGCCAGGGAAGCTAGGGTCGATATTCTTCTCTTGATCATCTTCGGTGGCATAAGGGACGGTGTGAGCCAAGACATCCAGGGGGTATAGCTCGCTCGTCTGGGGGAACAAACTGCCGCCATTGCTTGCCGTGCTACCGAGGGCCTTTGTCCCTGAATTGCTCACACACTCCGGCAGATTTATTTGACTTTATCGTTGGAAATGCATCTGCTTTGAGTGTCGCAGGATATCCACACATTCTTGCCATCTCTGTCGTAGCATAGCTTTTGTCGGTAAAGTGTGCGGAACAAACGCCCAATTTCTTGCCACTTTCGCATCTTTGGGCCACTGGTGCAATTTGAATCCGTCCCTGTTCGTGTTGTTACACCCTCCGACAACACACCGACGAGGCATGATGTCTCCAAGGTACGGAAAACAGTCGAAGAAACGGAAAATAACAGAGTTGATTTGACTCGGTGTTTGTAATGTGTTTGAGAAAATGGCGGATTGCTTCCCGATGTGACGTCACGTTGTGACGTCATCGCTCCGAGAGCGAATAATAGAAAGGCGTTTAATTCGCCAAAATTCACCCATTTAGAGTTCGGAAATCGGTTAAAAAAATATATGGTCTTTTTTCTACAACATCAAGGTATATATTGACGCTTACATAGGTCTGGTGATAATGTTCCCCTTTAAGACATACGTTTTAAAATGCATAAAAGACAACTGTAAAACAACAAGGATGTCTACCTTTAAAAAACACAGGCACCGTGCAAACGTCTCACTCTGTCTGTCCCTCTGGATAGAACGGAAGTCTCCAAATGGAAGTAATTCAGAGAGTTTCAGTTTTGTCTGCAATGCATTCCATGCCACAGGGGCAGCAATGCCAAAAGCTCTTTTGCCAAATTCAGTCCGTACCTGAGGAACAGTTAAAACATACAAATTGTTAGAACGTAATGCATAAGAGCTGTTTTTTTTCTTTGTAACCAGGTACACAAGTATGGAGGCTTTAAACCTAAAAGAGCCTTATCAATGATAGTCAGCCAATGTGTGTATCTGCATGCACTCAATGAAGATAAGTCTGATTTCATATACAGTTGACAGTGGTGACTGAGACTACGACAGCCAGTAACACATCTTAGTGCTGAGTGAAAAACAGTGTCCAAGGACTGGAGGCATTTAAATGAAGCACTAAAATAAAACATGTCTCCATAATCAATTACGGGTAAGATAGTCGCTGTCACTAATTTCTTTCTGACTTTAAGAGAGAAGCAGTTTTTATTTCTAAAAAAGAAACCAAGCTTTACCCTAAGCTTAGAGACCAGGTTGTTAATATGGGCTGTAAATGAAAGCTCCAGATCAAGAGTAAAACCCAAGTACTGACCTGCTCTATAGGGTTTCCATTTAATGTTGCAATATTTGCAATATTTTCCAGTAGCACCCTTGAATGAGAAAACATCAGTAGCCTGCTTTTATCTGTATTTAAAACTAATTAAAGATCAAATAAGCGAGCCCGGATGACATCAAAAGCAGCTTATAAAAACTCAAAAGCCTGAGTGATGGAGGTTGAACAGCAATAAATAATGGTGTCGTCTGCATAAAAACGGTACATTGCATTTGACAATCCATCCATCCATCCATCCATCTTCTTCCGCTTATCCGAGGTCGGGTCGCGGGGGCAGCAGCCTAAGCAGGGAAGCCCAGACTTCCCTCTCCCCAGCCACTTCGTCCAGCTCCTCCCGGGGGATCCCGAGGCGTTCCCAGGCCAGCCGGGAGACATAGTCTTCCCAACGTGTCCTGGGTCTTCCCCGTGGCCTCCTACCGGTCGGACGTGCCCTAAACACCTCCCGAGGGAGGCGGTCGGGTGACATCC
Source organism: Nerophis lumbriciformis (assembly GCF_033978685.3). Classification (NCBI taxonomy): domain Eukaryota; kingdom Metazoa; phylum Chordata; class Actinopteri; order Syngnathiformes; family Syngnathidae; genus Nerophis; species Nerophis lumbriciformis. Next base: position 18,155,499 of record NC_084578.2, on the reverse strand, counting down.
TGACCAGATGCCCGAACCACCTCATCTGGCTCCTCTCGATGTGGAGGAGCAGCGGCTTTACTTTGAGCTCCCCCCGGATGACAGAGCTTCTCACCCTATCTCTAAGGGAGAGCCCTGCCACCCGGCGGAGGAAACTCATTCCGGCCGCTTGTACCCGTGATCTTGTCCTTTCGGTCATAACCCAAAGGGATAGGAACGTAGATCGACCGGTAAATTGAGAGCTTTGCCTTCCGGCTCAGCTTCTTCTTCACCACAACGGATCGATACAGCGTCCGCATTACTGAAGATGCCGCACCGATCCGCCTGTCGATCTCACGATCCACTCTTCCCTCACTCGTGAACAAGACTCCGGGGTACTTGAACTCCTCCACTTGGGGCAAGATCTCCTCCCCAACCCGAAGATGGCATTCCACCCTTTCCGGGCGAGAACCATGGACTCGAACTTGGAGGTGCTGATTCTCATCCCAGTCGCTTCACACTCGGCTGCGAACCGATCCAGCGAGAGCTGAAGATCCTGGCCAGATGAAGCCATCAGGACCACATCATCTGCAAAAAGCAGAGACCTAATCCTGCAGCCACCAAACCGGATCCCCTCAACGCCTTGACTTCGCCTAGAAATTCTGTCCATAAAAGTTATGAACAGAATCGGTGACAAAAGGGCAGCCTTGGCGGAGTCAAACCCTCATTGGAAACGTGTCCGACTTACTGCCGGCAATGCGGACCATTTGACAAATGATTGCAAATATTATTTATGTAGATAAAAAAGAAAATGGGCCCCAGCACGGAGCCTCGCGGAACTCCTTTGAAGAGATCTTCCCAGCCACCTGTTCACGTTGTGTTCTGCTGCATTTTTAGATAATCCAATGTGATGAAGAGCTTGAATCAACAGACTGTGGTCTACTGTGTCAAATGCTTCTGACAAATCAATAAATAGGGCCACACAATATTTCTTACCGTCCACAGCCTCGATTAAATCATTTAGAGCTATGTTGTTTTCTAAAACCATATTGAAACGGAGATAAAATATTGTTTGATTCTAACAAAAATCTCCGCTCTGAGCTGCCACCTTAACGTGGTAGAGGAGTTTGCGTGTCCCAATGATCCTAGGAGCTATGTTGTCCGGGGGCTTTATGCCCCCTGGTAGGGTCTCCCAAGACAAACTGGTCCTAGGTGAGGGATCAGACAAAGAGCAGCTCGAAGACCTTTATAAAGAAAACAAACAAGGAACCCAGATTTCCCTTGCCCGGACGCGGGTCACCGGGGCCCCCCTCTGGAGCCAGGCCCGGAGGTGGGGCACGATGGCCTGTCCCCATGGGGCCCGGCCGGGCACAGCCCGAAGAGGCAACGTGGGTCCCCCCTCCAATGGACTCACCACCCATAGCAGGGGTCATAGAGGTCGGGTGCGATGTGAGCTGGGCGGTAGCCGAGGGCAGGGCACTTGGCGGTCCGATCCTCTGCTACAGAAGCTAGCTCTTGGGACGTGGAACGTCACCTCGCTGGGGGGGAAGGAGCCTGAGCTAGTGCGCGAGGTGGAGAAGTTCCGGCTAGATATAGTCGGACTCACTTCGACGCACAGCAAGGGCTCTGGAACCAGTTCTCTCGAGAGGGGCTGGACTCTCTTCTACTCTGGCGTTGCCGGCAGTGAGAGGCGACGGGCTGGGGTGGCAATTCTTGTTTCCCCCCGGCTCAGAGCCTGTACGTTGGAGTTCAACCCGGTGGACGAGAGGGTAGCTTCCCTCCGCCTTCGGGTGGGGGAACGGGTCCTGACTGTGGTTTGCGCTTACGCGCCAAACCGCAGCTCAGAGTACCCACCCTTTTTGGATTCACTCGAGGGAGTACTTGAGAGTGCTCCCCCGGGGGATTCCCTCGTTCTACTGGGGGACTTCAATGCTCATGTTGGCAGCGACAGTGAAACCTGGAGAGGCGTGATTGGGGAGAATGGCCGCCCGGATCTGAACCCGAGCGGTGTTTTGTTATTGGACTTTTGTGCCCGTCACAGATTGTCCATAACGAACACCATGTTCAAACATAAGGGTGTCCATATGTGCACTTGGCACCAGGACACCCTAGGCCGCAGTTCCATGATCGACTTTGTAGTTGTGTCATCGGATTTGCGGCCTCATGTTTTGGACACTCTGGTGAAGAGAGGGGCGGAGCTTTCTACCGATCACCACCTGGTGGTGAGTTGGCTGCGATGGTGGGGGAAGATGCCGGACAGACCTGGCAGGCCCAAACGCATAGTGAGGGTTTGCTGGGAACGTCTGGCAGAGTCTCCTGTCGGAGAGAGTTTCAATTCCCACCTCCGGAAGAACTTTGAACATGTCACGAGGGAGGTGCTGGACATTGAGTCCGAATGGACCATGTTCCGCACCTCTATTGTCGAGGCGGCTGATTGGAGCTGTGGCCGCAAGGTAGTTGGTGCTTGTCGTGGCGGTAATCCTAGAACCCGTTGGTGGACACCGGCGGTGAGGGATGCCGTCAAGCTGAAGAAGGAGTCCTATCGGGTTCTTTTGGCTCATAGGACTCCTGAGGCAGCGGACAAGTACCGACAGGCCAAGCGGTGTGCGGCTTCAGCGGTCCCAGAGGCAAAAACTCGGACATGGGAGGAGTTCGGTGAGGCCATGGAAAACGACTTCCGGACGGCTTCGAAGCAATTCTGGTCCACCATCCGCCGGCTCAGGAAGGGGAAGCAGTGCACTATCAACACCGTGTATGGTGAGGATGGTGTTCTGCTGACCTCGACTGCGGATGTTGTGGATCGGTGGAGGGAATACTTCGAAGACCTCCTCAATCCCATCAACACGTCTTCCTATGAGGAAGCAGTGCCTGGGGAGTCTGTGGTGGGCTCTCCTATTTCTGGGGCTGAGGTTGCTGAGGTAGTTAAAAAACTCCTCGGTGGCAAGGCCCCGGGGGTAGATGAGATCCGCCCGGAGTTCCTTAAGGCTCTGGATGCTGTGGGGCTGTCTTGGTTGACAAGACTCTGCAGCATCGCGTGGACATCGGGGGCGGTACCTCTGGATTTGCAGACCGGGGTGGTGGTTCCTCTCTTTAAGAAGGGGAACCGGAGGGTGTGTTCTAACTATCGTGGGATCACACTCCTCAGCCTTCCCGGTAAGGTCTATTCAGGTGTACTGGAGAGGAGGCTACGCCGGATAGTCGAACCTCGGATTCAGGAGGAACAGTGTGGTTTTCGTCCTGGTCGTGGAACTGTGCACCAGCTCTATACTCTCGGCAGAGTCCTTGAGGGTGCATGGGAGTTTGCCCAACCAGTCTACATGTGTTTTGTGGACTTGGAGAAGGCATTCGACCGTGTCCCTCGGGAAGTCCTGTGGGGAGTGCTCAGAGAGTACGGGGTACCGGACTGTCTGATTGTGGCAGTCCGCTCCCTGTATGATCAGTGCCAGAGCTTGGTCCGCATTGCCGGTAGTAAGTCGGACACGTTTCCAGTGAGGGTTGGACTCCGCCAAGGCTGCCCTTTGTCACCGATTCTGTTCATAACTTTTATGGACAGAATTTCTAGGCGCAGTCAAGGCGTTGAGGGGATCTGGTTTGGTGGCTGCAGGATTAGGTCTCTGCTTTTTGCAGATGATGTGGTCCTGATGGCTTCATCTGGCCAGGATCTTCAGCTCTCACTGGATCGGTTCGCAGCTGAGTGTGAAGCGACTGGGATGAGAATCAGCACCTCCAAGTCCGAGTCCATGGTTCTCGCCCGGAAAAGGGTGGAGTGCCATCTCCGGGTTGGGGAGGAGATCTTGCCCCAAGTGGAGGAGTTCAAGTACCTCGGAGTCTTGTTCACGAGTGGGGGAAGAGTGGATCGTGAGATCGACAGGCGGATCGGTGCGGCGTCTTCAGTAATGCGGACGCTGTATCGATCCGTTGTGGTGAAGAAGGAGCTGAGCCGGAAGGCAAAGCTCTCAATTTACCGGTCGATCTACGTTCCCATCCTCACCAATGGTCATGAGCTTTGGGTTATGACCGAAAGGACAAGATCACGGGTACAAGCGGCCGAAATGAGTTTCCTCCGCCGGGTGGCGGGGCTCTCCCTTAGAGATAGGGTGAGAAGCTCTGCCATCCGGGAGGAGCTCAAAGTAAAGCCGCTGCTCCTCCACATCGAGAGGAGCCAGATGAGGTGGTTCGGGCATCTGGTCAGGATGCCACCCGAACGCCTCCCTAGGGAGGTGTTTAGGGCACGTCCGACCGGTAGGAGGCCGCGGGGAAGACCCAGGACACGTTGGGAAGACTATGTCTCCCGGCTGGCCTGGGAACGCCTCGGGGTCCCACAGGAAGAGCTGGATGAAGTGGCTGGGGAGAGGGAAGTCTGGGCTTCCCTGCTTAAGCTGCTGCCCCCGCGACCCGACCTCGGATAAGCGGAAGAAGATGGATGGATGGATGGATGGATCTAACAAAAATCCTTTAGCTGGTTACTGAAGATCTTGTCTAACAAATTTGCTAAAATGCATAATTTAGAAATTGGTCTGTAATTATTTACCGTATTTTTCGGACTATAAGTCGCAGATTTTTTCATAGTTTGGCCGGTGGTGCGACTTATACTCAGGAGCGACTTATGTGTGAAATGATTAGCACATTACCGTAAAATATCAAATAATATTATTTAGCTCATTAACGTAAGAGACTAGACGTATAAGATTTCATGGGATTTAGCGATTAGGAGTGACAGATAGTTTGGTAAACGTATAGCATGTTCTATATGTTATAGTTATTTGAATGACTCTTACCATAATATGTTGGTTATTTATGCTTCATATAACGTACACCAGGGGTCCCCAAACTTTTTGACTCGGGGGCCGCATTGGGTTAAAAGAAATTGGCCGGGGGCCAGGCTGTATATATATATATATATATATATATATATATATATATATATATATATATATATGTGTGTGTGTGTGTGTGTGCGTGTATATGTATATGTGTATATATGTATATATATATATATATATATATATATATATATATATATATATTCATATGTATGTGTATATGTATATGTATATATACATATATACATTGTCTTTATAATCCGTTTTGTCATTTAACATCAATTAACATTGATGTTCATCAACATTTAACATTGTCACGTTATCGATTGGAAAATTCATTTTTAGACAATTTGATTTGCCTGAGCGGCTAGGAGACACCAAGAGTAACAAGCGGTAGAAAATGGATTAGAAAGGAAATATAAAAAAAATAAATAAAAAAAATAAAAATAAAACTTTTTTTTTAACTTGGGACTTCCTGTGGGCCGGATTTTGGATGTTGGGGGGCCGGATCCATAGTTTGGGGATCCCTGACGTACACTTATTCAGCCTGTTGTTCACTATTCTTTATTTATTTTAAATTGCCTTTCAAATGTCTATTCTTGGTGTTGGGTTTTATCAAATAAATTTCCCCAAAAAATGCGACTTATACTCCGGTGCGATTTATATATGTTTTTTTTTCCTTCTTTATTATGCATTTTCGGCCGGAGCGACTTATACTCCAAAAAATACGCTATATTTGTGGGTTCACCCCCTTTTAGCAGGGGGAGAACAAAGGCCGATTTCCAGATTTTTGGAATGCTTTTACTTGTTAGATTTAGGTAAAAAAAAATGCAAGAAAGGCTGAGCTACAATATCAGCAGCCAATTTTAAGAAAAAGGGTTCAATTTGGTCAGGTCCTGATGCTTTAGTTGTGTCCAGGCTCTTTAGCGCACTGTTTACCTCAGATACTGATACAGGTGTGAACTCAAAAGTGCAGCTGCTGCATCTACTTACAGCCTGCGGTGTATTTGGTATATTAACACTAGTTAGGCCAACATTTGACAATTGAGGATTCAACGACTCAAACAAGGACCCGGCAGAAACAAAAAAACTCATTAAAACAATTTGATATAGCTGTCTTATCAGACAAAGTACCAGATTGAGTAATTAAAATTGAGTTGTCACATGATTTAGAGAAGCTTCTTATGGTTTGGGGTCATTTATATGTTCTTTGCATTCATGCAGGTAAAAATCAGACTCGGCGAAGTATGTTTATTTCTAAGCTGGCGAAAGCTGAGCCAGTCAACCTCTGTCTTTGTTTTTCGAGCCTTGGCCCAAGCAACGTCTCTCTCTTTGAGGAGGTTTCCAATTTCAGAGGAACACCAGGGATTATTTTGACCTTTAAAACGTAATTTTCAAAAGGGAGCATGTTTATTGACTATACGTTGGCATTCATTATAAAAGTATTTCAACGCTATCTCAACATCATCAATTAAAGCAACTGCGTTCCACTGAAATGCAGCTAGGTCGTATATAAAAGCTGGGAGGCAAATGTTTTTAATATTTCTTCTGCATGTAATAGTGGGTTTTAATTTTGGTAGTTTGCAGTTTCTTGCGGCTGCAATTGGACAATGATCACTCAAGTCATTGACAAACACCCCGGTATCAGTGTACTTATGGGGAGCTTTGGTTAGAATTAGATCAAGTAAAGGTGATTTTGATGCGTTTTTAGTATTGGGTCGAGTTGGGGAAGTGATTGAGTTAAATTTAGTGAGTTGCATACAGCTTTAAGGTTATCAGATAAGGATGTCAACCAGTCAAAATTTAAATCACCACTCACTCATAAACACCCTACAATTGCGAGGGGTTGGCCATGCAAGAATTCAAGCTGCAGGGCAAGGAGTTCAAATTGTTTAGTGATTGACATCGATGATGATAAAGTAAATTTGTTTTTTATATACTGTACATAGTCACTCCTCCACCTTTTCGAGGACGATCGCATCGGAAGATATTATATCCATTTATAGCAATGTCCTTGTCAGAGACTGCTTTACTTAGCCAGGTTTCTGATAAGATAAGGATGACTGCATTGGTTGTTTGAATCCAGATTTTGACTAAGTCTAATTTTGGCAGTACACTAATATTTGAATGAATTAAACCGAGACCTGACCTAGCTCTAAATTCATCAGGAGTACTGATGTTGTATAAAGCCGGGCTTGGATTTGGTTGCACATTGCCTGATAGCAGAAGCAAGAGCAATGTAAAGATGTTCCATTTCATATTGCAAGGTAACATTACTTGGCTTCACAATGTCAAAATGAGTAATTTCAGAAGGAGTAAAATATATATTTAACACTGAAATACACCATGGTGGTTAGAATTATTTAGCACTGACCCACATGAGGACATCAATAACCTTTGTGTAAATAATGTAGTTTCGAAGGACCAGGTGATTGTTGTTGCGTTCGGTAGAGTTAAAAGTTGGTGGAGCACCTGGACAGGTACCCCACTACAACTGCGGAAAACATTAAAATTAAATAGAGAGTGTGTGTCAAAAGCCTTGTTAAATTGTTTAACTACCTACCCAGGTCCAATATTCAAAGTTCACATGTCCAGGCTACAGCAGTTTGAAGGCCAAGCTAAGGCTAGCAGAGGCCCAGCCATAGTCAGCCTGAGGCTAGGATAGATCCAAGCTGTGTCGGATGGAAGGCAAAGATAAAGCTAGCAGACCCAGTCTGTAGGCAGTGAAAAGCCAAGCTGGGGCTCGGATAGATCCAGGCTGTGGCAGATGGAAGGCCAAGATGCAGCCAGCAGACCCAGTCTACAGGCAGTGGAAGGCCAAGATAAAGCTAGCAGACCCAGTCTGTAGGCAGTGAAAGGCCAAGCTGGGGCTAGGATAGATCCAGGCTATGGCAGATGGAAGGCCAAGATGTAGCCAGCAGACCCAGTCTACAGGCAGTGGAAGGCCAAGCTAAAGCTAGCAGACCCAGTCTGTAGGCAGTGAAAGGCCAAGCTGGGGCTAGGATAGATCCAGTCTGTGGCAGATGGAAGGCCAAGATGTAGCCAGCAGACCCAGTCTACAGGCAGTGGAAGGCCAAGATAAAGCTAGCAGACCCAGTCTGTAGGCAGTGAAAGGCCAAGCTGGGGCTAGGATAGATCCAGGCTGTGGCAGATGGAAGGCCAAGATGTAGCCAGCAGACCCAGTCTACAGGCAGTGGAAGGCCAAGCTGGGGCCAGGACAGATCCAGGCCGTGGCAGACGGAAGGCCAAGACGAAGCCACTAAACCCAGTCTACAGGCAGTGGAAGGCCAGGACGAAGCCAGCAGACCCAGTCTCCAGGCAGTGGAAGGCCAGGACGAAGCCAGCAGACCCAGTCTCCAGGCAGTGGAAGGCCAAGCTGGGGCCAGGACAGATCCAGGCCATTGCATGTGGAAGGCCAAAATTTCAGCTAGCACAACATCTCCTGGCTTAAAGTTAAAAGTTAAAGTACCAATGATTGTCACACACACACTAGGTGTGGCGAAATTATTCTCTGCATTTGACCCATCACCCTTGATCACCCCCTGGGAGGTGAGGGGAGCAGTGGGCAGCAGCGGTGGCTGCGCCCGGGAATGATTTTGGTGATTTAACCCCCAATTCCAACCCTTGATGCTGAGTGCCAAGCAGGGAGGTAATGGGTCCCATTTTTATAGTCTTTGGTATGACTCGGCCGGGATTTGAACTCCCAACCTACCGATCTCAGGACGGACACTCTAACCACTAGGCCACTGAGTAGGCAGGTCGAAGGCCTCCAGATTTCCAAGTCTAACAAAAGCAGTCAGAAAAGCCACGTTTTGGAAGTAAGCCTTCATTCATCAATTGTTAAGCTTAAAACTAGTAAAATTGACTTAAAGTGGCTAAAAAGAGACTAAAACAGATAGAAATTCAGAGCACTTTGACAAGCAGACAAACAAAAGACAGTATAAAGGAAGGCAATATTGTTTTATATATACTTTATATTTTGAATCCCTCCATGGTTTGATTTCAAATTTACAGAACTTATGCAGATCCCAAATGCACAAAAACAGCTACCATTAGGTAAGAAATGTTGGTTTTGCATAACACAGTAGGAAGGGGATTCATATGATCCCATTATTATGGGGACGGCGTGGCGAAGTTGGTAGAGTGGCTGTGCCAGCAATCGGAGGGTTGCTGGTTACTGGGGTTCAATCCCCACCTTCTACCATCCTAGTCACGTCCGTTGTGTCCTTGGGCAAGACACTTCACCCTTGCTCCTGATGACTGCTGGTTAGCGCCTTGCATGGCAGCTCCCGCCATCAGTGAGTGAATGTGTGTGAATGGGTGAATGTGGAAATACTGTCAAAGCGCTTTGAGTACCTTGAAAGTAGAAAAGCGCTATACAAGTACAACCCATTTATCATTTATTATTTATCATTCACCGTGGTTTACCTGATGCATGACACGTGGCAAATTTGTGGCAGCCAGATGGCAGTAGAGTGTTTAATATCTTCAAATGTGTTTTGTGGTGCAATTACAATCAGTTGCGATGTAGAATGGCACTTTCCATCATTTTCAGCAGACTGCATTCCTAAATGTTTAAACCACCCGCCCCCCCACCTTCCTCTCACACGAGATCCATATAAATATGGGGCCATATAAATACCTTCCAAACTGTTGGTCCTCTTTAAAAGAGATTACCATTTGCCATCGGTGCAAAAGGCTTGTTGATCAAATCCTTGACTCAATGTCACACGCCATCAATTAGCAAGTTAGGCATCACATCCCTAAACCCCCGGTGTCACACTCTCTAAATAAACAGGCTTCTTGTTTTCTTGTCACCTCCCCTCTGCTCAGATCCCTTTGAGGCTTTCATCATTTTCTCAATTCGCCATGAGATAAGACGGATAGACCTTCACAAGAGGGACTACAGCCTGCTTGTGCCGGGCCTGAGGAACACCATTGCGCTGGATTTCCACTTTAATCGCAGCCTCCTTTACTGGACAGATGTGGTGGAAGATAAGATCTACAGGGGAAGGCTCTCCGAGACAGGCGGTATGCCAACACAAGAGCACATTTCGGATGTACACAAACAACTGATGTGATGTACTGACTCACGAGACACTAGTGGGTGATAACAGTCTATTTTATTCTCCTGTCCTAACAAACAATATAGATGATAGTTTTCCTTTGTTAGAATTAATAACATACTAAAGGCTTGAATCTTAAAGGGGAACTGCACTTTATTTTTATTTATTTATTTATTTATTTATTTTTGCCTATCGTTCGCAATCATTATGAAATACATGACAATGGATGCATTTTTTTTTTATGCATTCAAAATATTAAATAAACGTAAATAAAAGTGGGAGGTCCTCTATACGCCCATAAAATCCTATAAATTGTCACTTTGGTGTTAGAGATGTCCGATAATATCGGCCTGCAGATATTATCGGCTGATAAATGCGTTAAAATGTAATATCGGAAATTATCGGTATCGGTTTTCTATTTTTGGTATCATTTTTTTTATTTTATTTTATTTTTATTTTTTTTATTAAATCAACATAAAAAACACAATATACACTTACAATTAGTGCACCAACCCAAAAAAAACTCCCTCCTCCATTTACACTCATTCACACTCATTCACACAAAAGGGTTGTTTCTTTCTGTTATTAATATTCTGGTTCCTACATTATATATCAATATATATCAATACAGTCTGCAAGGGATACAGTCCGTAAGCACACATGATTGTGCGTGCTGCTGGTCCACTAATAGTACTAACCTTTAACAGTTATTTTTACTAATTGTCATTAATTACTAGTTTCTATGTAGCTGTTTTTATATTGTTTTACTTTCTTTTTTATTCAAGAAAATGTTTTTAATTTATTAATCTTATTTTGTTATTATTTTTAAAAAGTACCTTATCTTCACCATACCTGGTTGTCCAAATTAGGCATAATAATGTGTTAAATTCACGACTGCATATATCGGTTGATATCGGTATCGGTTGATATCGGTATCGGTAATTAAAGAGTTGGACAATATCGGAATATCGGATATCGGCAAAAAGCCATTATCGGACATCCCTAGTTGGGGTCACATCTTTATGCGGGGTCGTTCCTCCCAGATGCAGAACGGACAACTCCGGTTGAAAGCGTGAAGGTAAGAGATGATTTATTTCTCATAAACCATACACTGTAGATACAAGCAGACAAAAACAAGAATAAACAGAAAAGCGGGCCGATAGCATGGGAAGCTATGGCGAAGCTTAGCGCAGGAACAAGAATCAAGAATCACAGGAATAACCAAAACAAAGAAGCCAGGACGAGCGTGGCGAGAGAGGTGAATAAATAGCTCTCTGATTAGTGCTCGGCAGCAGGTGAACGTGCCGAACACTAATCAGAGGCAGGCAAAACCAATTAGTACCCATGGTAACCAAAACAAACCCAGAAGTACACAAAACAGGAACTCAGTGAGTCCGAAACTAACAGAAGATAACTAAACAAAACCATTCAATAACCATTCAAAAAGCACCAAAATACTCTATTTATATTTTGTGACTTGAATTTTAATCAAGTATTGGTGATATTGTTATGATAAGCTCTAACGCAGACGGACTATTTATAGCGGCACCCTGATCAGAAGCTTGTGTACAATTTTGACATGGTCGACTGGTGAGGCGTTTCCTCGCTTCCTTGCTCCCTGGAAGTTCATTTTGGTTCATAAATCTTGCCTCTGACCTGAAAAGTAGATGGCTGAAGATATACTCCCACATGTGGGTACACTTTGACGGCCATTTAGGGCCCGGAAGTGGCGAGAACAGCACGAAAAGACGCATACCCCTCGTCCCCCGACCCCATTGCTTTGCGAGGATTATGAGATATTCTTCATCTAAACAGGAATATAAATTGGCATCCTAATGACAGCAGATATTGTACAGTAAGTGATGTTTTATGTTTGTTGGTTCTCATGAAGTCTGCAGTGAGTAATAATCCGCGATGAAGAAAAAGGAAAAAGCAAACGTTGTGATGCGTTTTTTAAATTAATGCAACGCAGATGCTCAAAATGATCAAAAAACGTAAATATTAAATGTTATTAGAAATTTGCACCTCACTAAATTACATCATGTACCGTATTTTACGGACTGTAAGTCGCAGTTTTTTTCATAGTTTGGCCGGGGGTGCGACTTATACTCAGGAGCGACTTATGTGTGAAATTATTAACACATTACCTTAAAATATCAAATAATATTATTTAGCTCATTCACGTAAGAGACTAGACGTATAAGATTTCATGGGATTTAGCGATTAGGAGTGACAGATTGTTTGGTAAACGTATAGCATGTTCTAAATGTTATAGTTATTAGAATGACTCTTACCATAATATGTTACGTTTACATACCAGGCACGTTCTCAGTTGGTTACTTATGCCTATTTTTTATTTATTTTAAATTGCCTTCCAAATGTCTATTCTTGGTGTTGGCTTTTATCAAATACATTTCCCCCAAAAATGTGACTTATACTCCAGTGTGACTTATATATGTTTTTTTCCTTCTTTATTATGCATTTCCGGCAGGTGCGACTTATACTCCGGTGCGACTTATACTCCGAAAAATATTGTATATAAAACCTTACTGGAGGTGTTTGGTTGTTTTTAAGGGCTTTATAGACATAATTGAGTGGCTCCCATGGGCTCCATTGTAAGCTGACTTTTGATCGCATTCATTTAATATTTAGAACGCCTTAAAAAAAACAACATCCATCGTCATGTCTCTCATGAATAATTTTGAAAGATAGGCATCATTTGGAAATAAGTGAAGTCCCCACTTTAAGGAAATCTATTGTACTATATTGTTCAGTCCTATAGAGCGGCTTCATATGATTACCCCCACATAGGTTTTGTAGACCTCTGTAGATCTGCTTTGCTTCTCGTGAACACGATCTATGTATTTAACTCCACCTCCCAGCCCTCCTCCATGTACGCCTCCCGGCGAGCGCACTCGCTGTGAAAGGTAACACTCTTAGGTAGGGTTTTTAGTACCGGTACCAATATTTTAGTACTGGTACCGGTACCAAAATCTATTTTGATGCTGTTTGATACTGTTCGGTACTTTTCTAAATAAGGGGTACCACAAAAAATTGCATTATTGGCTTTATTTTAACAAAAAATATTACGGTACATTAAACATATGTTTTTTATTGCAATCGAATAACAATTTTGTCCTTAAATAAAATAGTGAACATACTAGACAACTTGTGTTTTAGTAGTAAGTAAACAAACAAAGGCTCCTAATTTGTCTGCAGTAACATATTGTGTCATTTATCATTCTTTTTCGTCAAAATCATGAGGGACAAGCTGGAAAAAACGATTATTAATCCACATTTACTGTTAATATCTGTTTTTTTACGTTTCAAGATCTACACTTCTGTTAAAATGTAATAATCACTTATTCTTCTGTTGTTTGGATACTTTACATTAGTTTTGGATGATACCCCAAATTTAGGTTTCGATCCGATACCAAGTAGTTACAGGATCATACATTGGTCATATTCAAAGTCCTCATGTGTCCAGGGACGTATTTCCTGAATTAAAAAACATAATGTGAATTTAAAAAAAAGGAAAACAGATTGTTGGATGATAAAAAATATAGATGTAATCATAGTAGTATCGACTAGATACGCTCCTGTACTTGGTATCATTACAGTGGATGTCAGGTGTAGATCCACCAATGGCGTTTGTTTACATTGTGACGCCAGTGAGCTACGGTGTATAGTGAAGCTTGTTTAGCTATTCCACATCCTGCAGGGATGCTACTTGTAAGAAACGTACTTTATTCGTTGCCACGGAGGCGAGGATTAGTGATTTAAAAGTAGCTAAAACACTGCCGACTGCCGATAGACGTTCACCGCTAGCTAGCTAGCCACATTTTAAAGCACCTCTTCCTGAGGGCGTTTCAGTGTTATAGCTTCACCTTTATCTTTAAAATGCGCCCGTTCTCCCTTTTCTGTCTACACACTGTCTGCTTGTAAGTACTCCGTGATTGTGCGCTGCCGAACATGCTCCTCTGCTCGCAAAACCAGCAATGTCATGACGTGACAACTTTTTAAACACAGTATAGTACCGTTTTTTGATTCATTTGTACCGCGATACTATACCAGTCCCGGTATACCGGACAACCCTACTCCTAGGTCTCCAGAAGGGCTGGCTTCGACTAAAATATTTTTTTCATCGTAGAATTTGATCCATTAGATTGGACTTATTGTCGACCATCAGTCAAATCTACAGTGAAATAAACAGATAGTGTTATGTTGTATTGTTCACTGATTTGTCACTAGGTGTCAGTAATGTTACAGGTGTGCTCTCGCACGAATACGTAAATATTCCTAAATTATTTGAAAGGTTCTATTGAAAGGAATACAGTCCTCCATTAAAGTGAACACAACAAAGATCTCGCTTGTGACTTTTTCCATGTAGAAAAAGGCTAAACCCCAGTTTGGAGGACCTCGGCTCCAGCTAAAATAATGTGTAGAAATGCAGTAAATGTAGTCTTGATTTTAAAATTGTATTTCTTGGTTCGGCGTGGCAACACATTGTGTTGATAGAAATGTACTAAATGTTCCTCTTTTTTGTGTGGCTGTACCAGTACACTTGTCGTCTTATTGTACGCGCATCATTGTTCCAGGGGTAACTGGAATTGAGATTGTCATTCAACATGGACTGGCCACCCCAGAAGGTCTGGCAGTAGACTGGATCACAGGAAAACTGTACTGGATTGACAGCAATCTGGACCAGATCGAGGTCGCCAAACTGAATGGAGATATGCGGACCACACTGATTGCAGGGGGCATGGAGCATCCTCGGGCCATCGCTCTGGACCCAGGGCAAGGGTATGTACATCTTCATGAAGTGCTGTCAACTGCTACTGTGCTGTGATCTCGTAATGTCAGGGTAATCACTTTCCATTTTTCAACGTGACACCTACAGTCATGGCTGTAACTATACCATTGAGGACGCCGATGCCATGTCCTCTGTATTTTTTTAGGTAACAAAAGGATGATGATATGACTGGTTGTAAATATACTTTGTCTAGGACAGGGATCGACAACCCAAAACGTTGAAAGAGCCATATTGGACCAAAAATACAAAAAACAAATATGTCTGGAGGCGCAAAAAATTAAAAGCTGTGTATAAGTCGTATAATGAAGGCAATACATGACGTAAGTGTCTATAATAGCCTACTATCAAAATGACTATGTGTCGCAGGCTGAAGCAAATATTCGTTGACAGAAATGTTGAAATTTCGTATTTGTTCTACATATTTTTACATTAGAAACCATTAGTGAATCAGAGGCTACTCAGAAGGTGAGATAATTCCTGGGAAATGACTGGCTTTTAATGGCCAAAGGTATAGATGTGTGTGTCCAAGTTAAGGCTGTCTTCTTTTAATAAATTTATTACAGTCTTTGGCAAGCTCGGTACTGTTTGCTGTGGTCTGGAACAACATGGCACACAAACAACTATCTGAAATGCAGCCAATATTACATACAGATAATGTGTCATGAGACATGCAAAACTAAATTATATACAGAGGATACAAGTAAACGATATTAAATGAGCTCAAATATACCTACAAATGAGGCAAAATTATGCAATATGTACATACAGCTAGCCTTAATAGCATGTTAGTTGATGACAATGCTCTAGTTGCTCATTCTGAGTTGGACCTCCAGAACATCATGGATGCTTTTGCCAGAGTGTACCGACTCCTGGGACTTGACATCAACATAAAGAAGACTCAGATCCTGTACCAACCGGCCACTGACACACCCTCCCAACCCCCCACAATTTATGTGGACAACAACATCTTGGAAAACGTGGAGTATTTCGCTTATCTTGGCAGTCTTCTTTCAACAAGAGCTGTCATCGATGCCGAGATCCACCACCGCATAGGTTGTGCCAGCGCAGCTTTTGCTAAGCTCAAGAAAATAGTTTTTGAGAATCGGGTCATCCAGACCAACATCAAGCTTCTTGTATATCAAGCTGTAGTTCTGCCCACTCTGCTCTACGGGGCTGATAGTTGGACCACCTACAGCAGACACCTGAAGGCTCTGGAGCAGTACCACCAGCGATGTCTCCGCAAGATCCTCAGGATCAGCTGGGAAGATAGGCGTACCAACATTAGTGTTCTGAAGGAAGCTAACATGCCCAGTATCACTACAACTGTCAGTCGGCACCAGCTGCGATGGACAGGCCATGTAATTCGCATGCCAGACAGTCGCCTTCCAAAACAGATGTTGTACGGACAACTGACGAAAGGACAACGCACCCAAGGGGGGCAGAAGAAGCGGTATAAAGATAACCTCAAAATCCACCTGAGGAAATGCTGCTTCAACCTCAACACCTGGGAGGAGGCTGCCCACCAGAGGGTTTTGTGGAGCAGGATGGTCCATGAAGGCACAGCACGATTAGAAAAGGACCTCCACCGTGCCGCGGAAACCAAGAGGCAACAAAGAAAGGAGAGATCCACTACCAAAACAACAGCACGACAATCACGCACGTATGCCCCCACTGCAATAGAGTCTGTGGATCACGGACTGGCCTCCACAGCCACCTGAGGACCCACAAATGACCAGACTCACCAACAGGAGGACTATCATACTCGCGTCGAGTGTTCGCCAATGATGATGAATAGCATGTTAGCATTGATTAGCTTGCAGTCATGCAGTGACCAAATATGCCTGATTAGCATTCCAACAAGTCGATAACATCAAAAAAGTGCACCTTCACGCACAGCATTAAACGTTTGGTGGACAAAATCAAACAAAGAAGGAGTGGAAGATTTTACAAACTGCTGTGTCACAGTCCACACTATGGTGAGTTCAAGAACCGAAAATAGTAGGACAAAACAATGTTCACCAAATATTCTCATCAGTGAAGCATACACACAAACATATTAAACAGTGGGCTTTCAAACAATTGGGAAGGTTTTGTGTCATGTTTGTCCTCAAACAAAAAACATAATAAAACCAAAAAAAAAAAGTTTCCCCCCATCTTTTTCCATTTTCAATCATTTTTTAAAAATGCTCCAAAGAGCCACTAGGGTGGCACTATAGAGCCGCATGCGGCTCAAGAGCCGCGGGTTGCTGACCCCCGGTCTAGAACATTGTGTGTGCTGTACATCACCATGCGTAGATCATCCTTTAAATATATGATCTTTGGTCATGCACAGCCCGCTACAACTCCAACAACACGTAAAGCAAATAAGTCCACTTTTACTTTAAACATTATCCCATCCGAAATGTGCTGTCAACATAACGTTAACATTAAATCATACTGATTCAACTAATGTTGCTTTCACCTTGAATGAAATTGATATGAAACGCTGTCGGTATAATACTGTCGTCATGTCAGGGTTGAGCCCCGCCCCAAATGCAGAACACGTGTAGGGCTTCGTGATCAGTAGGGGGTGGGGCATTTTGCCTGAAGAAGCAAATTTAAATGTAAATTATTGAATGACAAGGCACTTCGTATAATATTTTACCCCAAACATATTACTGGCCATGTCATGCTCTGTCACTGATTAGAATATGAAAAATAAATCCTCCTTTATTACCGGTAGCTTCATGGCCGACGTCATTAGTACTTGCAGTACAAAGCAGAAGATCTTGGGTTCTAACCCTGGTCGTGGTTGAACATTTGGTATGTTTTTTATATTTATGTTTTAATGATGTTACAATTGTTTACCATATTTTTCGGACAACAAGGCGCACTTAAAAATATTTAATTTTCTCAAAACTCGACAGTGCGCCTTATAACCCGGTGCGCCTAATGTACGGAATAATTTTGGTTGTGCTTACCAACCTCGAAGCTATTTTATTTGGTGCATGGTGAAATGATAAGTTTGACCAGTAGTTGGCAGTCACACATAAGAGATATGTGCAGACTGCAATATGACTCAAGAAAACAACATGTTCCATTGAAAATATAGAACATTACACACAGTGCTCAAAAATCTATCAAAATGTTCTAGTACGACTTTGGTAAGCTATGAAGCCGCACCGCTTGATGGATTGTACTGTGCTTCAACATACGAGTATTATTATGGTGTGTGTATAAGGTAAGACATATTTGGTGTTTTGTTTCGCAATATTATGCAAAAGCAACTTTTCTTACTTTTTGGTACCTGCTGATCTGTATTTGGGATCTGCATAAGTCCTGAAAATTAGCGCGCGTCCGCCTTTGCAGTCCGTGCCGACCCCGTAGTCAATTAGCTTCTTCTTTTTCTCTATCTTCTTGTTATGTGGCATTCAGACTTCGCTGTTGCCATTTCTAATATAAAGCAGCGTAAAGTATTTACTTATTTATGTCAGTAAACTCGTCATGAAAGCGGTAAAACATACCGGTCTGGTGAGTTTACATTATTCACCCAAGGAACTTTAGTTATTAGAGAGTTCCGGTCGGACGTTTTTTCACGGTACACGTTGTTATTGCACTAGTGAGCCACGGATGAGGAGATGCTGCTCCGTTATTGATTTAAATAAAGTCTGAATGTCATTAAAACAGTTAGCTCCATCTTTTGACACTTCTTCCACTCCCGTCCTTGCACGCTACACCGCTACAACAAAAATGACTGAGAAAAGACGCTGCCGAAGATGAGCCACGTAAATAGGACTGCCCACAAAACGGCACATTCTGAGTTGACTGTCAGAAAGCGGCTTGAAGATGATCTGTAAAACATAATCCATGCAACATTTTGACCAAAGAACCACCGTTACATGTTATGTAGACCACAAGTAAGTGTTTTCAATTTAGAAAAAAAATTATAATATGACTCCTTTAATGCGCCCTATAATCCGGTGCACCTTTTGTATGAAAATAGACCTGATGAGACCCACTCATCGGCTGTGCACCTTATAATCCGGTGCACCATATGGTCTGGAATATACGGTGATATGCTAAAATTCAGGATACTAATAAAAATGTAGACTGTTACAAAATAATGCTGATTATCAAAGATGTTAATAAGTGATAGATAGTTATAGCTCAATTAAAGCTTTTGTTATTCTGGAAATTCATTGTGGTGCTCAAGGTAATATAATTTATATGGTGCTGAGATAGATACCCATCATTTCAGCCTTTCAAATTTCCTCTCAAATTTTGACCTCGGTATTTGTCAAATCCTAGTATGAATGTATCATTTGTGTTACTGCTCTGGCATGCTACTCGAACTGCTATAGTGTTGAGTTATAGCTGGACTGTCATGTTTTCAGATGACCCTTTTCCATTTTATTTCTGTGTTTTACTAGCAGTTTTTGTGCGGACTTTAAAACTTTATTGAGTTGAATTAAATGTTATTTTTAAAATGTGCATGTATTTATGCACACATCTTTATGGTTTGTCACTTTTGCCCCCGTACGATAATGTTGAAAAAAACATGAATAAGTTGTGGACAACAGTGGCTGTGAAAGTCTAGTTTTTACTGCTGACCTAAAAACATTGAACTGATACTCCATAAAATTAAAATACAACAAGTCTTAAATTTGAGCATTGACAACTTGGGACATTTCCTTACAAGAAGTCTCTGATTGAATGTAATCATGTGGCCTACACTTATGCAACACATCAAGACACCTCTATAATTACATGCAGATAGATAAATCTAGGTGTGTCAAAAACATTTATTTTGGAATTAATCGCGATTCTTATTAATAAAGATTCTTAATTTTTTTTTTTTTCAAATATGGATGTATATATATATATATATATATATATATATATATATATATATATATATATATATATATATATATACATACATTTGTTAAACGTTAGTTGTATTTGTCAGAGCTATTCTTTACATGCAACCTAGTCTTCTCCTCGATATTTACAAACAGATTGAAAATAAAGGACCACTAGCCATGTGTACATGGACAAAATGTATTTTATCTGATCATCATTCGGATTAGAATGTTACTGTGTGTGTGGACCTTGAAAAAAAAGATCTGATTATGACATGCATCTTCATGCATCACAACTTAAATCGGAATACTTTACTTTGACATGCGCAGGACATAACACAAACGGAAAGGTGTTATTATTTGTGATATGGCGTCATCTTCTGGACGAGTTTGCTCACTGCAGGTGCTAAAGAAGCAGTGACTTCCACTGTTAATAAACATGGCTTTGTGCATTTCTGCTTGCCCGGCGTTATCACTGTATTTATTTATCATTATTCCACTACTTTTGTTTTACCTCTCTTTTTGAAACGTAGCTGTTCAGTGCCATTTAGAATGCAATATGTATAAGTTTCCACACGTCTTCGTGTTACAAAGTTTTGTGTTCGTGTTAGCTGTAATAAAACAGCTCGTTAACCCGACAACTCGATCCCTTATTTTATTGTTACATCGACACATGACACTCAAGAACATACTTTTTGCTAGTCTCATTTTAAGGCGACAAACTCAACAGCATATAACGCTACTTCTGTACACGTTGAATAGGGGCAGACAGCAGCAAGACAATCGCTTAATTCCGAGACTATTACATTTAGTGCCACCTCCACCACCGAAGTAAAGCTGACATCAAAGACATGCGCAGAAATGATAATTCCAACCCGAATTCCGGAATATCTGTTTTCATGCGATACAATCCGAATGACTGTTGGTATAAACCACCCATATCAATCGGAATTAAATTTTGATCCAAACGTGTGTGATCGGGTTAGAATATTCCGAATGGCATGTTGACATGAATGTGTCTATGTGCACATAGCTATTGTTGACAGCCTAAATTTTAGAAACCCACTCAAGTGACAATACGGCATAGTTTACGGTGGCTTTAATATTAGTACACGAAAAGATCAAATCAAATCAAATGTAGTTGTTAGCAGTTCTTGAAATTCAACTGTTGGTTGAAACGATAAAATAGAACAGCAAATGTTTATTTTACAAGTATTGCCAATAGGAAGCAGTAACCCTAAAAATGATCAAATAAATGTTTAAATCATGGGTGTCAAACTCTGGCCCGCGGGTCAAATTTGGCCCGCCGTGTAATTTCACTTGGCCCTTGAGGCGATATCAAATTAACACTAAAGCTGGCCCACCGATCCTCCCGGGAGTCTTCCGAACGCCAGCCCGCCAGCCAGCCAGCCCAACAAGTGCTGGCCCAGTCACATAACATGTGCGGCTTCTGCACGCACACACATTACAATGTAATGCATACTTCATCAACAGCGATACAAATTACACTGAGGGTAGCCGAATAAAAAACTTTAACACTGTTAGAAATATACGCCACACTGTGAATCCACACCAAACCAGAACCCTTTGCACCACTAACTCTTCCAAGACGCTACAAGGTGTGTGTGTGTGGGTGGGGAGGTTTGGTGGTAGCGGGGGTGTATTTGGTAGCGTCCCGGAAGAGTTAGTGCTGCAAAGGATTCTGGGTATTTGTTCTGTTGTGTTTATGTTGTGTTACGGTGCGGATGTTCTGACGAAATGTGTTTGTCATTCTTGTTTGGTGTGGATTCACAGTGTGGCGTATATTTCTAACAGTGTTAAAGTTTTTCATACCGGCACCCTCAGTGTAACCTGTATCGCTGTTGATGAAGTATGCGTTGCATTCGCTCGTGTGTGCGTACAGAAGCCGCACATATCTTGTGACTGGGTCTGAACGATGTTAGAATGGATGAAAAGCGGACGTGACGATAGCTCGTAGAGTACGTTAAAGGTTAATTTGTTTAACCTTGGCCCGCGGCTTTGTTCAGTTTTAAATTTTGGCCCACTCTGTATTTGAGTTTGACACCCCTGGTTTAAATGTTTTTCAGTTTTACTTGATTCAGCAGCCTACCTCAAGGAAATCCAACAGACCCTTGCTGAATAAGCACAATGTAAACATGTTATCTGGTGATGAGTCATCTGCATGTGCAGGGAAAGTCTGACTTGTTTGGCGTCCTGGGCAAGCAGCCTCTCTGGCACATCAACACTCCCCTTAAAAGTGTGAGCCAAGGAAAAGGTTATAATCCCATTAAGTATGTAAACACTTTAATGTGAAAAAGTGTCGCCAAAAACAAAGACCTGTGTATATACATACAGTATATATTCCAGGAACTACATATGCATACAATCATTCACACATTCATACAACAATAATGTAATCGTACACAGTACATTGTACATGCATAGGAAGTATTGTTGCCTCATTCCTGGAGCGGTATCCTGCGTGTGACTGAAGCATTATGGTGTGGGGTTGGTTAATTTATCCACGACTAGCTGCAGTGTCCTCAAACAACCAACATGAGAAGATTAAGTACCTCCAATAAAGCTGTCCGCCATATTGGTTGTAGTCCTTAATGATTTATGACTCCTACAGGCTGACACGGGTATTACAGTTTGTAGTTTTGGCGTGTAGTAGCTATCTTGGGTGGAGTCCAAGAATTTGTCTTTAAGAATGATCTCCTAGGAGACCGTCCAAATGCATGATGAATCACTATTCATGTTCACATGTACATAATGACAGTTATCACAGAGAGCTAACACATGTTAGATCTGATGGATTAGTGTTGGTTATTTTCCTGAGCGACTAGGAGACACCGAGAATAACAAGTGGTAGAAAATTGATTAGAAAGGACAGATTTTTAAAAATAATAATTTAAAAAATAAAAAAAATATTATTATTATTATTTTATTTTTATTTTTTAACTTGGGACTTCCCGTAGTTTGGGAACCCTGTTCTAGACTATTTTTCAGTAGCCAGCCAGAGGTCACAACACCGGAAGTTAATATCCTGAGGGGGCGTGGCTACAGGATAGAGTTGCCAAATGGGATACGTTTTCTGAGTTCTTTGCATTCATGTTATATAGTTTCACAATACAATTTCAATGAAAATAATGTTAGTAAATTATCTACTAAAAAAAACAAAAAATTATGTGGTACATTACATAGACGTGTAAGTGTCGTTAAAGACAGCCAAAAGAGGTTGATGGATGAGAATAAATCTAAAGGTAAAATATAGTGTAGAAATGCACCCAATTGCAGGGAATTTAGTCTTGACTTTCAAAACTTTCTTTCGTGGTTTGTATGGCAGCACTTCTTGTTGACCGAAATGTTCTTTTTATTGTCAGTTTTCCTCTTTTTTTCTCACAGGGTGTTCACGTGCCTGACTGTGGATTGTTTCTTAGCTTATATAAAAGGGGCTAACAAACATCAACAATTTAAAGCTTCCCCTAGCCAATTATGTTATATTTTTTAAATTAAATTGTATTTTTTTTATTAATCAATCCAACAAAATAATACACAATAATACCATAATAATACAATTCCAATTCCAAAATCAAACCCGGCCCAGCAACATATCAGAATAGCAATCAACAGAGCAACTGAGAGGACACACAAACATGACACAAAACAATCCAAATGTATTTAAAGAAAAATGAATAATATCAACAACAGTGTCGATATTATTAAGAATTCCAACATAGCATTGATTAGAAATCCCACATTGACATTATCATCACAGCCATTTATAAAAAATAAAAACATTTAAAAAAAGAACAATAGTGTCACAGTGGCTTACACTTGCATCGCATCTCATAAGCTTGACAACACACTGTGTCCAATATTTTCCACAAATATAAAATAAGTCACATTTTCAGTTAATTTAATAGTTAAAACAAATTTAAATAATGGATCCCATACTCCAATGTATGACTCATTATTATCTAATCTAAATGCAGTTTTTTCTACTGATATAATTTCCATATATTGTGTGTACCAGTCATTATGAGTTGGACTACCAACATCTATCCATTTTTTATTAATATTACCATTTTTGTTATGATGCATATTGAAAGAAATGCGGTTCTACTTTTTGATGACACGTTACTAAATTGTTGCAGATCACCAAGAATACAAGTTTGCAGTGTCATTGGGATGTTTCTATTTAGGAATGTGATTGCTTTTTATGTTGTTTTCAACCATAACTATTTTATTCTCTGACATTCCCACAATAAATGAGCAAGAGTTCCCTCAGCTGCCCGACACTTTGCTGTCTACGGCACCAATTTTAAACAGCTATCCGAAAACAACAGTTATGTTATCTTGATTCAGAACACATGCATAATAGCTGTCATTATCCAGTGACACAGCTGCCTTCCTTTTCTTGTTTTTCCATGGCTTTGACCTTTTCTTGTTCATGTTTTATCGGTGTCAATTTGGCATTTTCAACATCCCTCTCTCGACGCGAGAGTGGCAACAATGTCGTAAATTACTCGCACTTCACCTCGGTGTGGAGATTTTTTTTTTGGGGGGGGGGGGTTTTGCGCGATTTCACACAACCCCAGGAAGAATTGTGCTTGGCTTGGATTCACAAAATTATAAATGAAATGTGTGATATTTGGAAGCAACTACTGGCTTGATTTACTTAGGGGACTTATGGCATTAGTGGCAGGATTAGATGCATGTCTACAGCGGCCACTGCAGTAAGAGAGAAGGCCTGAATCCCTGGTTAACACAGATATTAAAAAAAAAAAAAACCTCTCCATTCTATCTCCAAAAAACACATTCACCAGCTTTCATGCACAATTTGTACAACCTGAAGTTCAGATAGCAGCTAGAGCTACCTTGGCATCATTATAACCCCTCTGTGATATTACATGTAAAATGATGTGTACATTATAATTAAAATCATATTCAATATACCGTATTTTCCACGCTATAAAGTGCACCAGTACTTAAGCCGCACCTACCAAATTTTAGAAGAAATGAATATGTTTACATATATTAGCCGCTCTGGACTATAGTTATACTTTTCATAAAAGTTTATTTACATATCTTAACTCTCTCCAAACGGTGCCTATAACACGGCAGTAAAACAGCTGATCAAACAAAACAGAACTCATCATCATGGGCCCACTAGCTGCGGAGGCTAGCTTTCCATTCAGCTAAAGAGATTCAATAACTCCATGGTGACGTAATGGTGAATTAAGAAACTGAAACAATACAAAAACAATGCCGCTGTTAGTTAATAATGCTAACACAGACACTTGTAAACGTGTTAGCATATTCGCTAAAACACCCCTATAGACATCAAACCTGGGACGGTTTAGTAAGTATGAATTGTTTTAGTTATATTGTAAAACCTACAAATACTGCTTGGAGTAATGAACGAAGAATCCATACACGCAGAAACGCTATTGGCGAATACTTCCGGTTCACGGAACAAAACAGTAAGTACATTTTCAACCCGCAGCACCTGCAGTGAGTGAACTCATCCATAAGATGGTGCAACGGCACAAACAATAACACACCTTTTCCGTGTCTCTGTTATAAATAATAAATAATAAATGGTTGGTGTAATATGGAAAGTATTTGCTGAATACAAAACATTATGGCAGTTAGCAAAGAAAAGTATAAGTATAAATTATCCGCACCGTTTTATAAGCCGCAGGGTCCAAAGCGTGGGGAAAAAAGTAGCGGCTTATAGTCCGGGAAATCTGGTGTATCAATATTTGTCTTTACTCGTGGCGATTAAAGGCACATGCACCAAGTCTGTCACTGCATGAAATTAAACATTTTTAAGTAAATACCTTCAGATGATTAATAAGGGAACTTGAGACAATTCCTTTGACATAAACTAATCAGCTCAAATTGACTAAACGCCGAAAATAGTTTTCGAAGGGCTTTGTTGACTTTTGCATGGGGACAAAAGGCCAGAAGTTATAGTTGAAGATGCATTTTC
>NC_084578.2:17992500-18127500 GCF_033978685.3 Nerophis lumbriciformis | reverse complement strand
TTGGGCTATCACACCCTCTTGAACTGGAAGCTTATCCCTGATTAATGCACCACAGCGCTTTAACCCTGACTGTATGTTAAGGAACGAATATTTGAGATTAAAGCAAAACCCAGACATTCCTAAAATCAATTTAACACTCTTAAGACTTGAGTAATCTTCTCTCGCTTTCTGCTCCATGGTTCTCTCAACACATTTGGGGGGACGGCTACATTTTACGGCCATCTAGAGAAATTAGACGAATGGATGCCAAGCAATAATTCTACTACAATTACTTAAATCCACTCAATAGAGGTCCATTGATCAGGGACACATTATCAAGTGAATCAGGCTATTGATCTGAACAAGGATGTTTCCTCCTGACACAGTTCTGTTTGCGTCACTTGGTCATTTTATGCTTGCTCATGCAAAATGTATATTTGTTGAAGTTGACTTTGTGAACCAAAGCAAAATTGGCGTGTTTGCAATACAGACGGGGATACCGTTAATGGTCACATCGATGGTGTTCATTTTCAAGCCTCATTGAGCTTTGAAAAGTCATAATAAAACAGATGGTCCCCTGTTTCAAGGTCTGTCGCAGGTTGTACTGGGGTCGCTGGCGCTTTTCTGGGACAGTGGACGCATCTGTCGATGCGGGCAATCATCCGCGAGAGCATTTTGTTTGTTTTCGAGTACAATCAAATTAACAACTCTAAATCCAAACATTTGAGTTTGAATACTGTTACGTTTATCGGTTTGCTGGCTTGTGGATGTCAGGAAACTAACAGAGGCTGCTGCTCTCGGCTTTGTAATTGTAGCATTATGTTTTGGACTGACTGGGACGCTACCTTCCCCCGGATTGAGGCTGCATCGATGAGTGGAGAAGGTCGACACATTGTGTTTAAGGATATGGAGATTGGAGCCTGGCCCAATGGACTGACTCTGGATCATCTGGAGAAGAGGATTATTTGGACTGATGCACGGTATAATATTTACATTTTTTAGTTTGTTTTTTTGGGAAATGTTGTCATATCTTTACTGCACTAAATTACAGCTTAGACCAGAGGTGTCCAAACGTTTTCCACTGAGGGCCGCGCATTGAAAAATGAAAGAATGCAGGGGCCATTTTCATAGTATTCATTTTCAAAACCAATACAATATATGTTGAATTTATTTAGATGTCAAAGGTCCCGGGGAACCAAAATAAATACATATGTTTACATATATCAGCCACTCTGGACTTTATTTATACTTTTTATAAGTGTTTATTCACATACCTTAACTATGTCCAAACAGTGCCTATAACACGGCAGGAAAACGGCTAATCAAACAAAACAGAAGTAATCATCGTGGGCCCACTAATTCAGGCAAAAAAAAATGGCCATCCTCTACATGCAATTATGCAATCATAACCGAGGCCAAGAAGTCTAGCGCCAATACTGACACATCATTGTGGCGAGCCAGTTCGTCTACTATAATCTTTAAAAGCACAGTGAATGCACCAGTCTTAATTTTATTTTATGTTACCCTTTGGTTTTACATATTGCCATTGTTATTCTGATTCATTATTGTTACTATTATTATTATTCTACTTGTTCTTTACTCATGAGCAATGTATTCCGGTTGGTCCTTTAAGTTATATTTAAGTAACACTTGAGTTTTGGTGATTAATAATAATAATAATAATAATAATACATTTTATTTATAAGGCGCCTTTCTGGGCACTCAAGGACACCGTACAAAATCACAACAATAAAATCAATTCATCAATTCAAAAAATATATACAGTACAGGCCAAAAATTTGGACACACCTTCTCATTCAATAGGTTTTCTGTATTTTCATGACTATTTACATTGTGGATTGTCACTGAAGGCATCAAAACTGTGAATGAACACATATGGAGTTATGTACTTAACAAAAAAAGGGGAAATAACTGAAAACATGATTTATATTCTAGTTTCTTCAAAATAGCCACCCTTTGCTCTGATTACTGTTCTGCACACACTTGGCATTCTCTTGATGAGCTTTAAGCACACCTGTGAAATGAAAAATATTTCAGTTGACTACCTCATGAAGCTCATCGAGAGAATGCCAAAGAGTGTTCCAAAAAAGTAATCAGAGCAAAGGGTGGCTATTTTAAAGAAACTATAATATTAAACATGTTTTTAGTTATTTCACCTTTCTACCTGTCTACTTTACATTGTATATTGTCACTGAAGGCATCAAAACTATGAATGAACACATGTGGAGTTATGTACTTAACAAAAAAAGGGGAAATAACTGAAAACATGATTTATATTCTAGTCTCTTCAAAATAGCCACCCTTTGCTCTGATTACTGTTTTGCACACTCTTGGCATTCTCTCGATGAGCTTCAAGCACACCTGTGAAATGAAAAACATTTCAGGTGACTACCTCATGAAGCTCATCGAGAGAATGCCAAAGAGTGTGCAAAAAAAGTAATCAGAGCAAAAGGTGGCTATTTTGAAGAAACTATAATATTAAACATGTTTTTAGTTATTTCACCTTTCTACCTGTCTACTTTACATTGTAGATTGTCACTGAAGGCATCAAAACTATGAATGAACACGTGGAGTTATGTACAAAAAAAGGTGAAATAACTGAAAACATGATTTATATTCTAGTTTCTTCAAAATAGCCACCCTTTGCTCTGATTACTGTTCTGCACACACTGGGCATTCTCTTGATGAGCTTTAAGCACACCTGTGAAATGAAAAACATTTCAGGTGACTACCTCATGAAGCTCATCGAGAGAATGCCAAAGAGTGTTCCAAAAAAAGTAATCAGAGCAAAGGGTGGCTATTTTAAAGAAACTATAATATTAAACATGTTTTTAGTTATTTCACCTTTCTACCTGTCTACTTTACATTGTATATTGTCACTGAAGGCATCAAAACTATGAATGAACACATGTGGAGTTATGTACTTAACAAAAAAAGGGGAAATAACTGAAAACATGATTTATATTCTAGTCTCTTCAAAATAGCCACCCTTTGCTCTGATTACTGTTTTGCACACTCTTGGCATTCTCTCGATGAGCTTCAAGCACACCTGTGAAATGAAAAACATTTCAGGTGACTACCTCATGAAGCTCATCGAGAGAATGCCAAAGAGTGTGCAAAAAAAGTAATCAGAGCAAAAGGTGGCTATTTTGAAGAAACTATAATATTAAACATGTTTTTAGTTATTTCACCTTTCTACCGGTCTACTTTACATTGTAGATTGTCACTGAAGGCATCAAAACTATGAATGAACACATGTGGAGTTATGTACAAAAAAAGGTGAAATAACTGAAAACATGATTTATATTCTAGTTTCTTCAAAATAGCCACCCTTTGCTCTGATTACTGTTTTGCACACTCATGGCATTCTCTCGATGAGCTTTAAGCACACCTGTGAAATGAAAAACATTTCAGGTGACTACCTCATGAAGCTCATCGAGAGAATGCCAAAGAGTGTGCAAAAAAAGTAATCAGAGCAAAGGGTGGCTATTTTGAAGAAACTATAATATTAAACATGTTTTCAGTTATTTGACCTTTCTACCTGTCTACTTTACATTGTAGATTGTCACTGAAGGCATCAAAACTGTGAATGAACACATATGGAGTTATGTACTTAACAAAAAAAGGGGAAATAACTGAAAACATTATTTATATTCTAGTTTCTTCAAAATAGCCACCATTTGCTCTGATTACTGTTTTGCACACACTTGGCATTCTCTTGATGAGCTTTAAGCACACCTGTGAAATGAAAAATATTTCAGTTGACTACCTCATGAAGCTCATCGAGAGAATGCCAAAGAGTGTTCCAAAAAAAGTAATCAGAGCAAAGGGTGGCTATTTTAAAGAAACTATAATATTAAACATGTTTTTAGTTATTTCACCTTTCTACCTGTCTACTTTACATTGTATATTGTCACTGAAGGCATCAAAACTATGAATGAACACATGTGGAGTTATGTACTTAACAAAAAAAGGGGAAATAACTGAAAACATGATTTATATTCTAGTCTCTTCAAAATAGCCACCCTTTGCTCTGATTACTGTTTTGCACACTCTTGGCATTCTCTCGATGAGCTTCAAGCACACCTGTGAAATGAAAAACATTTCAGGTGACTACCTCATGAAGCTCATCGAGAGAATGCCAAAGAGTGTGCAAAAAAAGTAATCAGAGCAAAAGGTGGCTATTTTGAAGAAACTATAATATTAAACATGTTTTTAGTTATTTCACCTTTCTACCTGTCTACTTTACATTGTAGATTGTCACTGAAGGCATCAAAACTATGAATGAACACATGTGGAGTTATGTACAAAAAAAGGTGAAATAACTGAAAACATGATTTATATTCTAGTTTCTTCAAAATAGCCACCCTTTGCTCTGATTACTGTTTTGCACACTCATGGCATTCTCTCGATGAGCTTTAAGCACACCTGTGAAATGAAAAACATTTCAGGTGACTACCTCATGAAGCTCATCGAGAGAATGCCAAAGAGTGTGCAAAAAAAGTAATCAGAGAAAAGGGTGGCTATTTTGAAGAAACTATAATATTAAACATGTTTTCAGTTATTTGACCTTTCTACCTGTCTACTTTACATTGTAGATTGTCACTGAAGGCATCAAAACTATGAATGAACACGTGGAGTTATGTACAAAAAAAGGTGAAATAACTGAAAACATGATTTATATTGTAGTTTCTTAAAAATTGCCACCTTTTGCTCTGATTACTGCTTTGCACACTCTAGGCATTCTCTCAATGAGCTTCGAGAGGTAGTCACCTGAAATGGTTTTCACTTCACAGGTGTCATAGTTTTGATGCCTTCAGTGACAATCTACAATTTAAATAGTCATGAAAATAAAGAAAACACATTGAAATGAGAAGGTGTGTCCTAACTTTTCAAATTAATAATTTAATTTATTTTCAATATCATTCATAATAATTGCCATTCTTATTTTTGCCAGAATAGTCCAGCCCAACACTCTACTACTTTATATATGTCAGTAATCATAATAATAATAATAATAATAGATTTTATTTGTAAAAAGCACTTTACATTGAGTAAACAACCTCAAAGTGCTACAGTGTATTAAAAAAGATAAAAAATAAAATGGCAATAAAAAATAAATAAAAATAAAAACTAGAACAGCCAAATAGCTAAAACTAGTCTGCATATATTTTAAAAAAAGGCTTTTTTTAAAATAAGGGTTTTTAAGCCTTTTTTAAAAGCATCCACAGTCTGTGGTGCCCTCAGGTGGTCAGGGAGAGCGTTCCACAGACTGGAAGCGGCGGAGCAGAAAGCCCGGTCTCCCATTGTTTGTAGCGGAGGTGTCGTATGGAGGATTTGGGGGTGAGTAGTTCTTTTGAGGTAGAAGGAGGCATTTCCAGTATGGGGCTAAATTCGTCACTCATGGTGCTGCGGTATGCCTAAATTCACTGTGTTTGTGTTGTGGCCCATTGGCACATGTTCATGTCGGCCCTTGAAGGCAAAATGTTTGGGCTCCTCTGGGTTAGACATAGATACCTGTATCAACAATCATTCTCCAAAGCATTTAGAAGAGTACCGTATTTTTCGGACTATAAGTCGCAGTTTTTTTCATAGTTTGGCCGGGCTCCAGTGCGACTTATATATGTTTTTTTTCCTTTTTTACTATGCATTTTTGGCGGGTGCGACTTATACTCCGGTGCGACTTATACTCCGATAAATACAATAGTTGAAACTTTGTCATGGAGTTCCGTGTCTATCTTTTTTCACAGTTCCGATGCCATTTTCTCCGCCCTCTACGACGGCAGTGGCATCATTGAGATCCTCAAGGGCCACGAATACCTGTCTCATCCCTTTGCTGTTTCCCTCTTCGGAGGAAATGTCTACTGGACGGACTGGAGGACTAACACTTTAGCAAGAGCCAATAAGTGGACGGGGCAAAATGTTACTGTCATCCAGAAGACAAGTGCTCAGCCTTTTGACCTGCAGATCTTCCATCCCAGTAGACAGCCGCAAGGTGAGAAGTCGTACCTACTTTTTGCTGGAGACAAGTGACAGAGAGTGTGTTTCTTGTGTCGTCAGTGTATCTCTTCTCAGAAGAAATAGAATATTTCAATATACAAACCCCGTTTCCATATGAGTTGGGAAATTGTGTAAGATGTAAATATAAACGGAATACAATGATTTGCAAATCATTTTCAACCCATATTCAGTTGAATATGCTACAAAGACAACATATTTGATGTTCAAACTGATAAACATTTTTTTTTTTGCAAATAATCATTTACTTTAGAATTTGATGCCAGCAACACGTGACAAAGAAGTTGGGAAAGGTGGCAATGAATACTGATAAAGTTGAGGAATGTTAATCAAACACTTATTTGGAACATCCCACAGGTGTGCAGGCTAATTGGGAACAGGTGGGTGCCATGATTGGGTGTAAAAACAGCTTCCCAAAAAATGCTCAGTCTTTCACAAGAAAGAATGGGGCGAGGTACACCCCTTTGTCCACAACTGCGTGAGCAAATAGTCAAACAGTTTAAGAACAACGTTTCTCAAAGTGCAATTGCAAGAAATTTTGGGATTTCAACATCTATGGTCCATAATGTCATCAAAAGTTTCAGAGAATCTGGAGAAATCACTCCACATAAGCGGCATGGCCGGAAACCAACATTGAATGACCGTGACCTTCGATCCCTCAGACGGCACTGTATCAAAAACCGACATCAATCTCTAAAGGATATCACCACATGGGCTTAGGGACACTTCAGAAAACCACTGTCACTAAATACAGTTTGTCGCTACATCTGTAAGTGCAAGTTAAAGCTCTACTATGCAAAGCGAAAGCCATTTATCAACAACATCCAGAAACGCCGCCGGCTTCTCTGGGCCCGAGATCATCTAAGATGGACTCATGTAAAGTGGAAAAGTGTTCTGTGGTCTGACGAGTCCACAATTCAAATTGTTTTTGGAACTATTCGTCATCGTGTCATCCGGACCAAAGGGGAAGCGAGCCATCCAGACTGTTATCGACGCAAAGTTCAAAAGCCAGCATCTGTGATGGTATGGGGGTGCATTAGTGCCCAAGGCATGGGTAACTTACACATCTGTGAAGGCGCCATTATTGCTGAAAGGTACATACAGGTTTTGGAACAACATATGCTGCCATCTAAGCGCCGTCTTTTTCATGGACGCCCCTGCTTATTTCAGCAAGACAATGCCAAGCCACATTCAGCACGTGTTACAACAGCGTGGCTTCGTAAAAAAAAGAGTGCGGATACTTTCCTGGCCCGCCTGCAGTCCAGACCTGTCTACCATCGAAAATGTGTGGCGCATTATGAAGCGTAAAATACGACAGCGGAGACCCCGGACTGTTGAACGACTGAAGCTCTACATAAAACAAGAATGGGAAAGAATTCCACTTTCAAAGCTTCAACAATTAGTTTCCTCAGTTCCCAATAGTTTACTGAGTGTTGTTAAAAGAAAAGGTGATGTAACACAGTGGTGAACATGCCCTTTCCCAACTACTTTGGCACGTGTTGCAGCCATGAAATTCTAAGTTAATTATTATTTGCAAAAAAAAATAAAGTTTATGAGTTTGAACATCAAATATCTTGTCTTTGTAGTGCATTCAATTGAATATGGGTTGAAAATGATTTGCAAATCATTGTATTCCATTTATATTTACATCTAACACAATTTCCCAACTCAAATGGAAACGGGGTTTGTATATATCATTAGGCTTGGCAATCGTTCAAAATGTTAGTATGCAAGAAAAAGTTGCTTGAGATGAGAATATTGTAAATGTGTATGTTTTTGATTAAATTTTTTAGATTTACTGTTAATGGTCAGTTTGTACAATGAATAAATAAACAGTAGGATAAGTACTTTTCTTTAAAGTAGTCTCGTAATAGTGGTGTAACGGTTCAGCTAGTCAGAATCAGATTTTCCAATATGGAACATTTGATTCGGGTTGGGCAACATAGTGATTTCCGACACGATACACATTAGCGACCACGCGTCTTCTTTGTAAACAAATACACGGCAGACCAGTCTTTAGCTAGTAATAGTGCCAAGCTGGAACTATTAATGCAGCCCTTAAAGTGGACCTAGCATGATTTAAATCTACAAAACCCAAAACCAGTGAACTTGGCACATAGTGTAAATCGTAAATAAAAACAGAATACAATGATTTACAAATCCTTTTCAACTTATATTCAATTGAATAGACTGCAAAGACAAGATATTTAACGTTCAAACTGAGAAACTTAATTATTTTGTGCAAATAATCATTAATTTAGGATTTAATGGCAGCAACACATTAAGAAACAGTTGGCACATGGGCATTTTTACCACTGTTTTACATGGCTTTTCCTTTTAACAACACTCAGTAAACGTTTGGGAACTGAGGAGACCAATTTTTGAAGCTTTTCAGGTGGAATTATTTCCCATTCTTGCTTGATGTACAGCTTAAGTTGTTCAACTGTTGTCGTATTTTACGCTTCATATTGCGCCATACATTTTCAATGAAAGACAGGTCTGGACCACAGCCAGGCCAGTCTAGTACCCGCACTCTTTTACTACAAAGACACACTGTAGTAACAAGTGCAGAATGTGGCTTGGCATTGTCTTGCTGAAATAAGCAGGGGCGTCAATTAAAAAGACATTGCTTGAATGGCAACATATGTTGCTCCAAAACCTGTATGTACCTTTCAGCATTAATGGTGCCTTCACAGATGTGTAAATTACCCTAAGTCACACTAGTACATCACCCATACTATCACAGATGCTAACTTTTGAACTTTGCGCCTATAACAGTCTGGATGGTTATTTTCCTCTTTGTTCCGGAGGACACAACGTCCACAGTTTCCAAAAACAATTTGAAATGTGGACTCGTCAAAACACTTTTTCACTTTGCATATGTTCATCTTAGATGAGCTCGGGCCCAGCGAAGCCGGCTGAATTTATGGGTGTTGTTGATAAATGGCTTTTGCTTTGCATAGTAGAGTTTTAAATTGCACTTACAGATGTAGCGACCAACTGTAGTTACTGACAGTGGTTTTCCGAAGTGTTCCTGAGCCCATGTGGTGATATCCTTTACACACTGATGTCGGTTTTTGATGTCGTACCGCTCGAGGGATCGAAGGTCTCAGGCATTTCTCCAAATTCTATTAATCTTTTGATGATATTATGAATCGTAGATTGTGAAATCCCTAAAATATTTGCAATAGCTCGTTGAGAAATGTTGTTCTTAAACCGTCCGACAATTGGCTCATGCATTTGTTCACAAAGTGGTGACCCCCGCCTCATCCTTGTTTGTGAATGACTCAGCATTTCATGGAAGCCGCTTTTATACCCAATCATGGCACCCACCTGTTCCCAATTAGCCTGTTCACCTGTGGGATGTTCCAAATAAGTGTTTGATGAACATTCTTCAACTTTGTCAGTCTTTTTTGCCACTTGTGCCAGCTTTTTTGAAACATGTTGCAGGCATCAAATTCCAAATGAGCTAATATTTGCAAAAAATAACAACGTTAAGTATCTTGTCCTTGCAGTCTATTCAATTGAATATAGGTTGAAAAGGATTTGCCAACTTCACTGGTTTTGGGTTTTGTTCATTTAAAACACTTTTTTGGGGTCTCGATAATATGTACCGTATATGCTTTGATGTAAATATTGCTTAAAATTTGGTCCACAGTCACTTTTGTCAATCGTTTTTTGAGTTTTTCTGCAGGATGTTCAATTCTAGAGGTTTTCCCAAATGTACGCTGTTTTGAATATATATCTTGAAGTCGTCACCAATTTTTTTTTCCCAGACACGAAAATATACTTCATAAACATCCCATAGTCACACCCGGTCACAACATTAGGTACACCTGCACAATAACTGATCGATTCAGACTCGCCATTAAAAATGCCGCTTTTATTTATGTCACTGCATGTCGCACATCTGTGATATTATGCACATGCCAAGATTAGATGACAATAATACTTAGTCCAAATTGTTTTTATTTCTTCATGGCCCTGAAGAATAGGCTGGAAAATTGATTTAATGTCTAAGTACATCTACCTTGTGGTGACATCACGACGTACCCCATCCATCCATCCATCCATCCATTTTCTACCGCTTGTTCCTTTTGGGGTTGCGGGGGTTGCTGGAGCCTATCTCAGCTGCATTCGGGCATAAGGCTGGACAAGTCGCCACCTCATCACAGATCATGACGTACCCAAACTACAAAACCCCGCGAACCGAGGCATCCAAAACTGTGAGCGAGCTTACGTCAAAAAGCATGAATCTTATGATTTAACAAAGCAGAAGCCATAGTAATTCAGAGCTGCGGAAGCTAGTTCTCTAATCAGCTAACCAGACTCAATAACTCCACAGTGACGTTTTGGTGAATTTACCAAACTGCAATACAAAAAGAATGCCATTATAAGTTAATAATACTAACACAGACACTTGTAAGCGTGTTAGATTATTAGTGACACTAGCTTGATTACATTACAATATGTGCATGAAAATATTCCGACAGACATCATATATCAGATGGTTTAGTATGTATGAATTATTTAAGTTATGTTGTAAAATGTGCAATTGTTGCTTGGAGTGATGAACGAAGTAGCCATACCAGTAGAAACGCGATGGACAACAAGAAGATGGAATGGCATTTTTACTTCCGGTTCAAGGCACTAAACCTGTGGTTTTTAACCTGGGTTCGATCGAACCCTAGGGGTTCGGTGAGTCGGCCTCAGGGGTTCAGCGGAGATACACCCGACTCATCGTGTAAATAAAAACGTATCCCTATCGACGTATTATGGATACCCCCAAACAATGTTCCCTCTAGTTGTCCATCTGATTTGCAAGTGTGTAATTTGTTGTGGTTCATGCACGGTTCATTTTGTGCACCAGTAAAAAAAAACATATAACTTTGTCATGAATTTGAAAAAAATAAAATTTTATTTTTCACTAAAGAAGGGTTCGGTGAATGCGCATATGAAACTGGTGGGGTTCGGTACCTCCATTAAGGTTAAGAACCACTGCACTAAACATAAGGAAGTAATGAAGACGTTCAACTGTAGTGAGCGAACTCGTCCAAAATATGGCACCATTGTACAAACAATAACACACCTTTTCAATGTCTCTGTTTGTGTTTTATGAAAAGTATGTGTTTAACATAAAACATTATGGCAGTTAGATAAGAAAAAAACAATAAATATAAAGCCGCAGGGTTCAAAGCGTAGGAAAAACTGGCATCTTATGGTCTGGAATTTACATAATTTTATTTCTGAGAATCGGTTGTTTTCTAATTAGTTTAAACCGTTGATGAAGCTAAGATCTATATCTGTTTTCAGACTTGAAGATCTAATGTATCCTATTAATTTGCACCAATGCCAAGTTCCCAAATGTAATCCCGTCAGCATCTTTTCATTGTAAAGAATGCACCATTCTGAAATGGGTATTATCACAGTGGTAATCGGGTTTACGTCTTTAATGCTTCCTCTGCTTTCTCCGCGTGTCACCAGTTAATTGGCTTGTTTCTTTCCACTAGCACTATTATTATAAATGGGACTGTGTTCATCAAGAAGGGCATGCCCAATCTTTTATAGTAAAAAAAAAAAAAGAAGACAAAAAAAGGAAAAGCTGAGTGTAGGTGTCGGCGTGCACGCGTCTGTCTCTGTGCTGCTCCGCTGCACCCGGAACGTTGGGTGAAAGGAAGGAGAGGGATGGATGTGATGTGACAAAGAATGAAAATACCAATACGCAGCTGGTCTCAGAAAACCATTCAACAGCGTTTCACTAGAGGCTCTTGAAACACAAAAGCAGCGGGTGCTTCACCATAAGAGTAAGGGGAACAATCCCTTGCAGATTAGAAAGCCTACAACAGTCCCATTTCTGTGATTTGCATAACTCAAAAGTGATTGATTAATGCCGGCACAGACAACCACAAAGAAACCCGTCTAAATGGCACAAAAAAAAAAAAAAAAATCATCCATATGCTCCAGAGTCATTTTGGGCCCCACACTTTCAGTGATTGGAGTAATATGGAGTTCTATTTTGAGTTATATAGAGTTTGTCTACATATTGCAATTATATACAGTAATTCTCCCTGCATATATTTGTGCAAATACCAAATGATTCCAAGATGGCTTTATTATACGTCATTTCCTATCTGAGTGTGTTGCTATGGTTTCAACTAGAGATGTCCGATAATGGCTTTTTTGCCGATATCTAATATTGTCCATTTCCTTAATTCCGATATCAACCGATACCGATATATACAGTCGTGGAATTAACACATTATTATGCCTAATTTTGTTGTGATGCCCCGCTGGATGCATTAAACAATTTAACAAGGTTTTCCAAAATAAATCAACTCAAGTTATGGAAAAAAATGCCAATATTTATTATTGAAGTCACAAAGTGCATTATCTTTTTTAACATGCCTCAAAACAGCAGCTTGGAATTTGGGACATGTTCTCCCTGAGAGAGCATGAGGAGGTTGAGGTGGGTGGGGTTGAGGTATGGGGGGGGGGGTTTGGGGTAGCGGGGAGGGGGGGTGTATATTGTAGCGTCCCGGAAGAGTTAGTGCTGCAAGGGGTTCTGGGTATATATTCTGTTGTGTTTATGTTGTGTTACGGTGCGGATGTGTTTATTTTTTTAAAGACAAACTGTATTAATACCGAACAAATAGTAGAACTCATTACTTCAGTGCATTGCAATGCATAAACTTTAAAAAAAAATAAGATGTAAACAAAACACTTTTGGAAAAGCTACCAGGTAATTACTATAGATGTCCGATAATATCGAACTGACGA
The DNA here is from genome assembly GCF_033978685.3 of Nerophis lumbriciformis. NCBI lineage: Eukaryota > Metazoa > Chordata > Actinopteri > Syngnathiformes > Syngnathidae > Nerophis > Nerophis lumbriciformis. The sequence continues at coordinate 18,114,705 of NC_084578.2, read as the reverse complement.
TGTTATCGGCCGATAAATGCTTTAAAATGTAATATTGGAAATCATCGGTATCGGTTTCAAAAAGTAAAATGTATGACTTTTTAAAACGCCTCTGTACGGAGTGGTACACAGACGTAGGGAGAAGTACAGAGCGCCAATAAATCTTAAAGGCACTAATATTTACAGCTTTCCACACACACAAGTGAATGCCATGCATACTTGGTCAACAGCCATACATGTCACACTGAGGGTGGCCGTATAAACAACTTTAACACTGTTACAAATATGCGCCACACTGTGAACCCACACCAAACAAGAATGACAAACACATTTCGCACCGTAACACAACATAAACACAACAGAACAAATACCCAGAACCCCTTGCAGCACTAACTCTTCCGGGACGCTACAATATACACCCCCCGCTACCCCCCAATCCCGCCCACCTCAACCTCCTCATGCTCTCTTAGGGAGAGCATGTCCCAAATTTCAAGGTGCTGTTTTGAGGCATGTTAAAAAAAAATAATGCTCTTTGTGACTTCGATAAGAAATATGGCAGTGCCATGTTGGCATTTTTTTCCATAACTTGAGTTGATTTATTTTGGAAAACCTTGTTACATTGTTTAATGCATCCAGCGGGGCATCACAACAAAATTAGGCATAATAATGTGTTAATTCCACGACTGTATACATCGGTATTGGTTGATATCGGAATCGATAATTAAGAGTTGGACAATATCGGAATATCGGCAAAAAAGCCATTATCGGACATCTCTAGTAATTACTGTTGTTTACTTAAGTAGCAAAAATTAAATACTGTGTGCTGTGCATTAAGTAGAGAGGTGTTATACCACCCCAGTAGTCCAACTATGGTATTAGAATCTGTCAAGTTATCATCAATTTACAAATGAATATGTTTAATCGCTGGTCTCGTCCACAACTGGCTGCAGTAGTAGCAGGTGTTTTTTCAAAGAGCTTTATGGCGACAAGTAGTTATCATTATGGCAAAAAAAAAAACCATATCATCTGACACGTACTAGTCATTTGGGAACTGTTCAGCTCTGGAGTTAGTTTGGTAGTTTGAGGAGGCCGTGTGTCCCGGAGGCCAGCACAGAAATGGCCCCAGAAGGGTGCACCGTGCAGGGCTGCCCTGTATAGAGTGCTGGCCCCTGGCTGGCAAGCCTCCATGGAGGTGAGTGTTTGTCGAGTGCACGGTAAATATGATTTCCCCTTTTCTTCTCAATGACAGCATCTCGATCAATTTCTGTGACTTTCCGCATATGATTTTGTTTACTTCCGCGTTCCCAGAAGTTGAGCGGTAAAAGTTCGACTCCGATTGGCTGTTCTGCTGTGTCTTTTGTTATGCTTTGCAGCGGCACCTGAATGAATGTTTCATATTTACGCCTGTCGGATGGATAAAAAAGTACAGATATCAGTATTATTCGTTCAGAATTCAAACAGTCTGCTTGGACCGACCCAATAAGGAACCGGTACCTAAAAATACTGTCACCCGGTATACATACCTATTAGGGGGCGCATTTAATGTTAAACCCTTCAGTGTTGCCCGCCATGTGGTACTGTTGATGCCGACTTCTCGATATATGTCTTCACTGAAGTCTTGCAACACCAGAAAGGTCATATTTTATAACAGATCTCCAGTCGACCGATTCATGACACTCCAATTGTTCATGACACTCCAAATAGGAACCGGTACCTAAAAAAGCCGTCACCCGGTATACATACATATTCGGGGGCGCATTTAATGTTAAACCTTTCAGTGTTGCCCGCCACGTGGCACTGTTGATGCCGACTTCTCGATATATGTCTTCACTGAAGTCTTACAAGACCACAAAGGTCATATTTTATAACAGATCTTCAGTCAACCGATTCATGACACTCCAGTTGACCGATCCATATACTGTATTTTGTGGACTATAAGGAATAAGCGGTAGAAAATGGATGGATGGAAGTCGCAGTTCAGATAGTCGACTTATACTCAGGAGCGACTTATGTGTGAAATTATTAACACATTACCGGAAAATATCAAATAATGTTATTTAGCTCATTCACGTAAGAGACTAGACCAGGGATAGGCAACCTATGGCTCTAGAGCCAGATGTGGCTCTTTTGATGACTGCGTCTGGCTCTCAGATAAATCTTAGCTGACATTGCTTAACACGATAAGTAATGAATAATTCCGCTGGTAATCACAGTGTTAAAAATAACGTTCAAAATATAAAACATTCTCATTCATTTTAATCCGTGCATCCGTTCTCTACCGCATTATTGGTAAGAAGTATTTTATTTATTATTGATTAGCTTCAGAATAACAATGTTATTAAAAATAATAAGAGACTTATTACACTCTAAAAATGTTGGTCTTACTTAAAAATACACGCATTTAGTTGTATTCAGTGTTAAAAAATATAATATGGCTCTCACGGGAATACATTTTAAAATCTTTGGCTTTCATGGCTCTCTCAGCCAAAAAGGTTCCTGGACTAGACGTATAAGATTTCATGGGATTTAGCGATTAGGAGTGACAGATTGTTTGGTAAACGTATAGCATGTTCTATATGTTATAGTTATTTGAATGACTCTTACCATAATATGTTACGTTAACATACCAGGCACGTTCTCATTTGGTTATTTATGCCTCATATAACGTACACTTATTCAGCCTGTTGTTCACTATTCTTTATTTATTTTAAATTGCCTTTCAAATGTCTATTCTTGGTGTTGGGTTTTATCAAATACATTTCCCCAAAAATGCGACTTATACTCCAGTGCGACTTATATATGTTTTTTCCCTTCTTTATTATGCATTTTCGGCAGGTGCGACTTATACTCCGGAGCGACTTATACTCCGAAAAATACGGTATATTAGATCAATGCATATGCTCGCCAAACGATGTAATCCTATCTCTAGTGTTAAAATCGATTATCATTTTGTACCAATTGTTTATTACACCCAATAATGGCCCCCATTCCTGGGTGTATCTCACATAAGAGGAAGGGAGTGGGTTAATCATTTTGCAATGCAATCTGCTGAAAATGATGGAAAGCGCCACTCTACATAGCAACTGTCGCTGTAGTAAATAAAAACAACACATTTTGAGATAGTCAACACTCCAGTGCCATCTGGCGGCCAAAGTGGAAAGTGCACCACCCAAATTCTTCACGTTTTATGTGTCAGGTAAACCGTGACAAATCCCTTTCCTACTGTATGGCAGTTTGATGCCATCATTTTTCTCCATTTGTACAAAATGATGTCATGCATGCACACGACAAGTTAGGGGGTTTAGTTGGGCATGCATGACTTCATGCTCCATGGTATTGGTACTAAGCACTGATTTTTTTTTTTTTCAGGTTAAATCTGAGCTGAATGATTATCCCTTATGTGATTGTAGTTGTGGCACAAAACCTTCCCCTTATTCTACGCCCCTTCGGAAACATGCCTATTACAAAGGACCCCTGGTATTGCTGATCCCCATTATGAGATGATTGAAGCAAATAGGCTAATAGGCAACTTTTGATATCACTATACCAGTGTTTTTCAACCACTGTGCCGAGATACAGTCTGGTGTGCCGTGGGAGATTATCTAATTTCACCTATTTGGGGTAAAACATTTTTTTTTCCACACCAGTAATTATAGTCTGCAAATGATGTGTTGTTGTTGAGTGTCGGTGCTCGGCAGAGTAACCATGTAATACTCTTCCATATCAGTGGGTGGCAGCAGGTAGCTAATTGCTTTGTCGTGATCATAATATGCAGACGACAGTGGGAGGCAGTGTACAGGTAAAAAGGTATCTAATGCTTAAACTTAAAAAACAAACAGAAGGTGAGTGCCCTTAAAAAAAGGCATTGAAGCTTAGGGAAGGCTATGCAGAACGAAACTACAACTGAACTGGTGACAAAGTGAAGAAAAACAGAATGCTGGACGACAGCAAAGACTTGCAGCGTGTGGAGCAGACGGCGTCCACAAAGTACATCCGTACATGACATGACAATCAACAATGTCCCCCACAAAGAAGTATAAAAACAACTGAAATATTATTGTTTGCTAAAACAAAGCAGGTGCCGGGAATAGCGCTTAAAGGAAGACATGAAACTGCTACAGGAAAATACCAACAAAACAGGAAAAGCCACCAAAATAGGAGCGCAAGACAAGAACTAAAACACGACACACAGGAAAACAGCCAAAAACTCCAAATAAGTCAGGGGGTGATGTAACAGGTAGTGACAGTACACCTACTTTGAGACAAGAGCTATAGTGTTGCATGCTTAGTCATGGTTTAAAGTCATATCTGACGACTTTCTATTGTCAATATCGAGTTTCATATTTTAATGATTTCTGCTGGTGGTGTGCCTTTGGGTTTTTTCAATGAAAAAAATGTGCCTCGGCTCAAAAAAGGTTGAAAAACAATGCACTGTACGATATGGCTGCCATTCCAATATGTGGCAGCGTGGTCAATTCCTTACACATTCTGAATACATTATAAGGTACCTTAAGACGCACTAATGTGTTGCAAATGGCACATTCATGTTCAGAACACAGCTCTACTTTTCGATTCGTTGTGAGCTACATCTTTTTTAATATATTTTTCCTTTGTGTTTTTGCTCTTACATACTATTTTGTTTTGTCAGAAATAATAGGTCACAGTAAATAGGTTTTTCTTCAATACTTTCAGAGGGTTCACGGAGGAAATGCTTTATCTATGTCTTGCACTTCACAGCACATTTTTAGCAAAGCCGTTTTCTCTTGTCCTTTTTTTTTTTTTTGCCGTTGAAGTCAGCATTTTGTTTGAGTGACGCCATCAGCCTGACCTCTAAATGCCAAATTGCAAAATCCAGTTTATCTTCATTCAGGCATATCTGTTTGCTTGCCATCTCAACCTCTTCCGAATACAAATTATCTCTGTATGTGTATGGTTTTTTTTTTTTCACGCATTGGTTTTTCTTTCTTGCCATCAGCCCCTAACCCTTGTGAGGAGAATGATGGACATGGTCCTTGCTCGCATATGTGTCTCATCAATTACAACTCTATTGCATCCTGCACCTGTCCACACCTGATGAAGCTTTCAGCCGACAAACAATCCTGCTTTGGTGAGCATAAACATCATCACTTTTCATACTTTTATGACAGGGGAAATGTAGAGTAGGATATACTGTAGTGTAAACCATTACAAGGTACTGGGCGGGGGCGTGGTTAAGACGGGAAGAGTATATTTACAGCTAGAATTCACCAAGTCAAGTATTTCATATATATATATATATATATATATATATATATATATATATATATATATATATATATATATATATATATATATATATAAATAAGAGCAATACTTGAATTTCAGTGTTCATTTATTTACACATATACACACACATAACACTCATCTACTCATTGTTGAGTTAAGGGTTGAATTGTCCATCCTTGTTCTATTCTGTAACTATTTTTCTAACCATGCTGAACACCCTCTCTGATGATGCATTCTGCTTCGTCTCCTTGTTGTGTGCGCAGTTGTGCACTGCACTCTCTAATAGCTGTAGATGTTATTGTCATATATGCATGCACAGTAGATGGCAGTATTGTCCTGTTTAAGAGTGTCAAAACATTGCTGTTTACGGCAGACGAACTGCTTTACGGTAGACGAAAACGTGACTGCTGTTGTTGTGTGTTGTTACCGCGCTGGGAGGACGTTAATGAAACTGCCTAACAATAAACCCACATAAGAAACCCAAGAACTCGCCCTCGATCATTCTACAGTTATGACGTGATTGGGCAGGCACGCTGTTTATATTGTGGGAAAGCGGACGTGAAAACAGGCTGTCGACACGTCACTCAGGTCCGCCTGAATTCCGGGAGATTTTCGGGAGAAAATTTGTCCTGGGAGGTTTTCGGGAGAGGTGCTGAATTTCGGGAGTCTCCCGGAAAATCCGGGAGGGTTGGCAAGTATGGTACTGACCAAATTCAGTGACTATGTACTGATTGTTGGAAATCAAACTGTACCAATTTTCAATACCTTGGTTGCACGGGATGTCACATCCAGTTGCAGACTCGGTCCCATCTCAATTGATTGATTGATTGAAACTTTTAATAGTAGATTGCACAGTACAGTACATATTCCGTACAATTGACCACTAAATGGTAACACCCGAATAAGTTTTTCAACTTCTTTAAGTTCCACGTAAATCAATTCATGGTACAAATACTATCAGCATAATAAAGTCATCACACGAGTATTTACATTGAATTATTTACATTATTTACAATCCGGGGGGCAGGATGTGGAGGGTGTTCGGACGGGGGGGGGTTTAGGTTTGGTTGATATCAGCACTTTAGTCATCAACAATTGCATCATCAGAGAAATGGACATTGAAACAGTGTAGGTCTGACTTGGATATGTACAGCGAGCAGTGAACATAGTGAGCTCAGAAAGCATAAGAACAAGTATATACATTTGATTATTGCAGGGATGTGGAGGGGTGAGGGTGTTAGTCAAGGGTTGAAGTACTTGGGGACCACACAGGTGTATTCATAGCGGACTGCCTCGAGGTAATTTTGCAATTTTCTATGTCAAGAAGTCAAGCTTGCGTTATAGAAAGCGCTCAAACATAAGGCTCCACTTTGCAACATAGCTTAATACTGACCCACATACAGTCGTGGTCAAAAGTTTACATACACTTGTAAAGAACATAATGTCATGGCTGTCTTGAGTTTCCAGTAATTTCTACAACTTATTTTTTTTGTCATAGAGTCATTGGAGCACATACCATACTTGTTGGTCACAAAGAACATTCATGAAGTTTGGTTGTTTTATGAATTTATTATGGGTCTACTGAAAATGTGACCAAATCTGCTGGGTCAAAAGTATACATACAGCAATGTTAATATTTGGTTACATGTCCCTTGGCAAGTTTCACTGCAATAAGGCGCTTTTGGTAGCCACCCACAAGCTTCTGGCAAGCTTCTGGTTGAATTTTTGACCATTCCTCTTGACAAAATTGGTGCAGTTCAGCTAAATGTGTTGGTTTTCTGACATGGACTTGTTTCTTCAGCATTGTTTTTTTTGATTGATTGAAACTTGTTTTAGTAGATTGCACAGTTCAGTACATATTCCGTACAATTGACCACTAAATGGTAACACCCGAATAAGTTTTTCAACTTGTTTAAGTCGGGGTCCACGTTAATCAATTCATGGTATTCCAAACGATATGTATAAAACTACAACAGTACTACAAATAAATACAATACCATGTAAAACACTGCAAACTACTACAAATAACATTACTTGCACACAAGAATGAAAGACATATAACAATTTCACAGTAGTGTTTTAGTTTCAACAAATAAAAATACTTATTCTCTCATGATATAAAAGCAATAAAAGAGAAGTGTGCATCTGGAAGGTCATCGTGCAGGCTAAGTTCTGGTCTCCAGGTGCACGACGTCAGAGGAGATGCAACGCAACCCGGACTTTGAGCCCACATATTTCTAAAAAACGCTCTCCAAGCATCTGTCCGTGAAGGAGATGCAGCTTCCGGTCCTGCAGTGTTGTTGTGAGCTATTATCTCTCAAACTACATCAGATAATCCCAGATAGTCTTCCCAGGGCTGGAAACTTCTCCTACAGTCCATGATGCGCTGTCCACACGTTTAAGTCATGACTTTGGGAAGGCCATTCTAAAACCTTAATTCTAGCCTGATTTAGCCATTGCTTTACGACATTTGACGTGTGTTTGTGGTCATTGTCCTGTTGGAAAACCCAACTGCGCCCAAGACCCAACCTCCGGGCTGATGATTTTAGGTTGTCCTGAAGAATTTGGAGGTAATCCTCCTTTTTCACTGTCCCATTTACTCTCTGTAAAGTACCAGTTCCATTGGCAGCAAAACAGGCCCAGAGCTAAATACTACCACCACCATGCTTGACGGTAGGTATGGCGTTCCTGGGATTAAAGGTCTCACCTTTTCTCCTTCAAACATATTGCTGGGTATTGTGGCCAAACAGCTCGTTATTTGTTTAATCTAATCACAGAACTTTCCTCCAGAAGGTCTTATCTTTGTCCATGTGATGTCAGATGAAACAAAAATTGAGCTGTTTGGCCATAACACACAAGGGTTGGAATTGGGGGTTAAATCACCAAAAATTATTCCCGGGTGCGGCACCGCTGCTGCCCACTGCTCCCCTCACCTCCCAGGAGGTGAACAAGGGGATGGGTCAAATGCAGAGGACAAATTTCACCACACCTAGTGTGTGTGTGTGACAATCATTGGTACTTTAACTTTAACTTGACTTAATACCCAGCAATATGTTTGGAAGAGAAAAGATGAGGCCTTTAATCTCAGGAACACCATTCCTACCGCCAAATATTAACATTGTATATTGTAATAATATATACTTTTGATCCAGAAGATTTGGTCACATTTTTAGTAGACCCATAATAAAAAACTTCATGAATGTTTTTTGTGACCAACAAGTATGTGCTCTAATTACTCTATCACAAAAATAAGAGTTGTAGAAATTATTGGAAACTCAAGACAGCCATGACATTATGTTCTTTACAATTGCATGTAAACATTTGACCACGACTGTACAGTGGGTTGTAATTTGCCTCGTTCCTGTGAAAATCCTGCATGTGACTAAAGCATTAAGGAGTGGGACTATCAATGACTAGCTGCAGTGTGCTCAAACAACCACCAGGCATACTTGCCAACCCTCCCGTATTTTCCGGGAGACTCCCGAAATTCAGCGCCTCTCCCGAAAACCTCCCGGGACAAATTTTCTCCCGAAATTCAGGCGGAGCTGGAGGCCACGCCCCCTCCAGCTCCATGCAGACCTGAGTGACGTGTTGACAGCCTGTTCACACGTCCGCTTTCCCACAATTTAAACAGCTAATGATGGAGGGCGAGTTCTTGGTTTCTTATGTGGGTTTATTGTTAAGCAGTTTCATTAACGTCCTCCCAGCGTGGCAACAACACACAACAACAGCAGTCAAGTTTCCGTCTACTGTAAAGCAGTTTGTCTGCCGTAAACAGCAATGTTGTGACACTTTTAAACAGGACAATACTGCCATCTACTGTACATGCATATGTGACCCACCCATAATGTGTCACATTTTTGTGTTGAATTATTTAGTTTATTTTGTGGTTTGAATTTTTTGGAGCTGTCATTACACATTTATCAGTATTCACATTGGTCAGTAGGGGGCAGTAGGGTGTTTCTTCCCAATTGAATGCTATCACCTGCAGACCGGAAGTGTCTTGTCATTCTGATGAGCGCGACCAGTCTGTGAACAATTGAAACGTCCTGTGTGCTTTTTCCTCCTGTATAACAGGTTAGTTTTGGTGAATCAACTCACTGAATAATATCCATGTGATCTTTATAAGTTTAAGTACACATTCTGATGGTGGAGCCTAACTCTAAAGTGTTTGTGAGTTGTAGTTTGTATTTGTGAATGAATCCAGTGCACAGCTGCAGTAATCAATACAAAAAGGCGACATGAGTGCGCAATGTTTATATAGGAACTTCTGATCATAATTCAGACTCCCAAATTAGAGCTCCCGTTTTCTTATTGGTTTTATAATGTACGTATATTTGTATAATGTGTGTGTTCTGAAATAGTGACAGAGAATAGAACAAGGATGGACAATTCAACCCTTAACTAAACAATGAGTAGATGAGTGTTATGTGTGTGGAAATGTGTAAATAAATGAACACTGAAATTCAAGTATTTCTTTTATTTATGTATATATATATATATATATATAGAGATACATATATATATATATATATATATATATATATATATATATATATATATATATATATATATATATATATATATATATATATATATATATATAGCTAGAATTCACTGAAAGTCAAGTATTTCTTATATCGATATATCTTAACCACGCCCCCAAACACGCCCCCCGCCCCACCCCCAACCACGCCCCCCACACCCCGCCCCCCACCACCCGAAATCGGAGGTCTCAAGGTTGCCAAGTATGGAAATGCATGTCACAATCAGACAGCTGGTACAATACTTACATTAAAAACTAAGGCTGTCAAACTTCACGAGTTAACTCGTGATTAATCACACAGAATTGTCACATTAATCATGTACACAGTTACCTAGGCGGTCAGAGATCAGATCAATGCATATGTCAGTACAAAAATGAGTGAGGGAGACTGGTGTGCTGGCTGGCAAATTGCACTCTAAAATACTGCTTGAAAGAACCTTAGATAAAACTGTTACCAGGTTTTGCGCAAACAAATGAGATGCATTCAAGTAAAATGTTTAAAAACATTCCTTGTTGACATTCTGATGATGAAATTGCATTTGTGTACAAATATATCTATTTTTAAGCTCAATCAATCAATCAATCAATCAATCAATGTTTATTTATATAGCCCTAAATCACAAGTGTCTCAAAGGGCTGCACAAGCCACAACGACATCCTCGGTACAGAGCCCACATAAGGGCAAGGAAAAACTCACCCCAGTGGGACGTCGATGTGAATGACTATGAGAAACCTTGGAGAGGACCACAGGAGGAGACCGAATGCAATGGATGTCGAGTGGGTCTAACATAATATTGTGAGAGTACAGTCCATAGTGGATCCAACATAACAGTAAGAGTCCAGTCCATAGTGGGGTCAGCAGGAAACCATCCCGAGCGGAGACTGGTCAGCAGCGCAGAGATGTTCCCAACCGATACACAGGCGAGCGGTCCCCCCCGGGTCCCGACCCCGAACAGCCAGCACCCCATCCATGACCACCGGACCTGTGTGTCTCCCCCTCCACAAGGGATAGGGGGGAGCAGAGGAGAAAAGAAAAGAAACGGCAGATCAACTGGTCTAAAAAAGGGGGGCTATTTAATGGCTAGAGTATACAAATGAGTTTTAAGATGGGACTTAAATGCGGTAGCATCTCTAACTGTTACCGGGAGGGCATTCCATAGTACTGGAGCCCGAATAGAAAATGCTCTATAGCCCGCAGACTTTTTTTGGGCCCTGGGAATCACTAATAAGCCGGAGTTCTTTGAACGCAGATTTCTTGCCGGGACATATGGCACAATACAATCGGCAAGATAGGATGGAGCTAGACCGTGTAGTATTTTATACGTAAGTAGTAAAACCTTAAAGTTGCATCTTAAGTGCACAGGAAGCCAGTGCAGGTGAGCCAGTATAGGCGTAATATGATCAAACTTTCTTGTTCTTGTCAAAAGTCTAGCAGCCGCATTTTGTACCAATTGTAATCTTTTAATGCTAGACATAGGGAGACCCGAAAATAATATGTTACTAATTGTATTATGCGAACGAGTAATCACCTGTGATTAATCATCAAATTTCAAAATGTAATTGATCTGATTCAAACAATGTATAATCTGACCGCCCTATTACAGTACACTTTGTAGGGCAAAACCAATAATGGTTTTATGCTCCTTAGAACATTTTGTTTTGACAATACAAAACCAAATAAACTTGATTTGTTTATCATCTTACCAGCTTTGAAAAGGTTCCTCCTGTACGTGCGCCGGTCTGAAATCCGTGGTGTGGACATGGACAACCCTTACATGAATGTCATGACAGCCCTGACAGTGCCAGACATTGATGACGTCACAGTAGTGGACTATGATGCCCATGAGGAGAGGATCTATTGGGCTGATATCAAAACCCAAACCATTAAGCGGGCGTTCATCAATGGCACTCAACTAGAGACAATCATTTCATCAGGTGGGATCATTTAACCATATGTGTACGTGTGTGCGTCTGTGCTCATTGAAATTCTGGCATTTTTGAGTTTTTCTTGAGTACTGAGCAAAAATAAAATGCTGTCATAATAAATCATTGATTTTATAAGCAAATTTGTCAGAACCAATTAAAATGTAATTGCTACTAATTGTGTTTGGACTACCTGTCATGTCCTCTTTTTGACATAATGTGTTTCCAGTCTCAACACACTACTTTGTTAAAATTAGATTGTTGTCTTTTTATGCATGGTTTATTTCAGCCAAAACATGCATGCATGATATCTGTGTCTGCTTTCTGTCAGACATAGTGAACTGTCGCGGTCTGGCTTTGGACTGGCTTTCCAGGAACTTATATTGGCTTAGCTCTGAAAATGACGAGTCACAAATCAATGTGGCTCGCTTTGATGGGTCCCTGAAGACTTCCATCATCCACGGCATTGATAAGCCAAGGTGCCTTGTCGTACACCCCGCCAAGGGGTAAGTAGATTACAGATGTCCGTCTACTTCATCACTGTGTCGTCCTCAATGCACAAAATCAAGAACCCTGACTGCAGACCAAAAGGGGACAGATCATTCACATCATTAAAAGCTTCTCAGGATAATCTGAATCGATTGGCTTACATTCAAATTGAATTTGCAATGATTCATTCTGATAAAATAAGTTGTATCCCGTGACTCGTCTAACTGTTTGCCTCTCCTTCAGGAAAATCTATTGGACAGATGGCAACACCATTAACATGGCCAACATGGATGGAAGTAACAGCAAGGTCCTCCACCAGAACCAGAGGGACCCTCTGGGTCAGTAACACAGCAATGATGAGCATTCTTTATTAAAATCAACAGAGCACTTCTTTAGTATTGGGATCATTGACTAGTGTTTTTGTCAGTATGATCTTAAAAACAGTAAATACCATATAGAGGATATTTGTCTTGTGTTTTGTAAGTGGGTCTTTAAAAACAGCAAAGTGGCCCTGTCATATACAAAATCTTTGACTCTATTTTGTCATGTCTGTATGATCATGTTTTGTTTTAGTCATGTTCAGTTTTGTTTTTGGACTTTTTGTGCACTTTTGTTTTGTTTTGTCACCATAGCAATCATAAGTTTTAACCTGTCACGTTACGCACCTGTTTCACGTTTTGAGTCACGCACCTGCTTTCACTAAACATGTCTATAGTATTTAAGTTCATTGTTTTCAGTTTGTCATTCTGGCGACATCCCACAATTATGCTCTGCACATTCCTGACACTTGATTTCATGTCCATCGTTCATCCTGCTCCTTTAGTCGATGCCAAGTAAGTTTTTGTTTATTTTTGCTATAGTCTTTTGTTTTCATAGTTTGTTCTCCGCCACTGTGCGCGCTTTTCGTTTGTACTTTTTTTTAATATATTAAATAAATCATGTACTTACATTCCCGTCTCGCCCGAGCTAACTTTCCGTTGCATTCCGGAAAAGCAAACACCCAGGACCAAGTCATGACATTATGTCGCCAGGACGACAAACTGAAAACAATGAACTTAAATACTATAGACATGATTAGTGAAAACAGGTGCGTGACTCAAAACCTGAAACAGGTGTGTGACGTGACAGGTGAAAACTAATGGTTGCTATGGTGATAAAACAAAACAAAAGTGCACAAAAAGTCCAAAAACAAAACCGAACATGACTAAAACAAAACATGATCATACAGACATGACATATTTTTGTCTGTAGGTTGGTAAAAATAGCATTGTGGCCCTGCCATGTACAGTAGAGGATTTCCGACTAATGGTTTGACACTACAGCCTCATATAAAGGATATTTGACTAGCGTTTTCATTGTTGGTCCTTAAATACAACAAAGTGGTCCTGCCATATACAGTTGAAGATCTTAGACCTGTGTTTTTGTCAATAGTTCTTTAAAAACAGAACAGTGTACCTGTCATATAAAGGATCTCTGACCGGTGATTTCATAGTAAGTCCTTAAAAACAGCAAAGTGGTCCATTCAATAGAGGATCTTTGACTCTTGTTTTTATCAGTCGGTCCTTAAAACAACAAAATGGTCCTGTCATATATAGGATCTTTAAATAGTGTTTTCAGTAGGGCTTCAAAAACAGCACATACCATTGTAGAGGCTCTTTGACTAATGTTTTTTGTAGTAGGTCCTTAAAGGCCTACTGAAATGCAATTTTCTTATTTAAACGGGGATAGCAGGTCCATTCTATGTGTCATACTTGATCATTTCACGATATTGCCATATTTTTGCTGAAAGGATTTAGTAGAGAACATTGACGATAAAGTTCGCAACTTTTGGTCGCTGATAAAAAAGCCTTGCCTGTACCGGAAGTAGCAGACGATATGCGCGTGACGTCACAGGTTGTAGAGCTCCTCACATCTGCACATTGTTTACAATCATGGCCACCAGCAGCGAGAGCGATTCGGACCGAGAAAGCGACGATTTCCCCATTAATTTGAGTGAGGATGAAAGATTTGTGGATGAGGAAAGTGAGAGTGAAGGACCAGAGGGCAATCGGAGCGATTCAGATAGGGAAGATGCTGTGAGAGACGGGTGGGACCTGATATTCACCTGGGAATGACTAAAACAGTAAATAAACACAAGACATATACTCTATTAGCCACAACACAACCAGGCTTATATTTAATATGACACAAATTAATCCCGCATAACAAACCCCTCCCCCCTCCCGTCCATATAACCCGCCAATACAACTCAAACACCTGCACAACACACTCAATCCCACAGCCCAAAGTACCGTCCACCTCCCCAAAGTTCATACAGCACATATATTTCCCCAAAGTCCCCAAACTTACGTACGTGACATGCACATAGCGGCACGCACGTACGGGCAAGCGATCAAATGTTTGGAAGCCGCAGCTGTATGTGTAGTCACGGTACTGTGTCTGTGTATCCAACTCAAAGTCCTCCTGGTAAGAGTCTCTGTTTTCCCAGTTCTCCACAGGCCAATGGTAAAGCTTGACTGTCATCTTCCGGGAATGTAAACAATGAAACACCGGCTGTGTTTGTGTTGCTGCAGTCGGCCGCAATACACCGCTTCCCACATACAGCTTTCTTCTTTGCTGTCTCCATTGTTCATTGAACAAATTGCAAAAGATTCACCAACACAGATGTCCAGAATACTGTGGAATTTTGCGATGAAAACAGACGACTTAATAGCTGGCCACCATGCTGTCCCAAAATATCCTCCAAATCCGTGACGTCACGCGCTGACGTCATCATACCGAGACGTTTTCAGCAGGATATTTCGCGCGAAATTTAAAATTGTACTTTAGTAAGCTAACCCGGCTGTATTGGCATGTGTTGCAATGTTAAGATTTCATCATTGATGTATAAACTATCAGACTGCGTGGTTGGTAGTAGTTGGTTTCAGTAGGCCTTTAAAAACAGTCCTATCATGGATAGGATATTTGACCCGTGTTTTGTCAATAGGTGTTTAAAAATAGCAGATGCAATTTCAGAGGATCTTTGACTAGTGTTTTTATAGTAGGTCTTAAAAAACAGCACAGTGGTCTTGTCACATATAGAACGTTTGACTCACGTTTTTGTACCATTGTACCTTAAATCGAATCATGCAATTGATTCAATATTTCCCGGCAATTTTGCTTGTAACAAAAGAGAATCATGTATAAAGTGAGAAGCCATTATTATGCAAATGTGTTATATGAAGTCATCAGATAACAACACAACTGATTTAGATTTGCTTTGGCCCCATATATCAATGTCCATGTCCGCTTTTTTATCATCTGCCCATCAGCTCTAAACCAAAAATGATACAAAATTACCCATATCAGACGGTCATCTTTAAACCCCAGAATTGGATCAGAATGGAAATGCCATCCTGTATATCTAATATACGAGTAAATAAATGAGGTCGATGTTAAGGTCAACACTTTCAGGGTTCAAGTCAAGTCTCTTTTGTGTTCAAAATGTTCAAATTTTTGACAATATTTCCCACACTTACGAGGGTTATTTTATAGACGTGTCTTGATACAACATGTTCACAACCGATACAATACTGAGATTACAGCCTTGAATTTTGTCCGACACTGACACCAATTCAATACTATATTGGCAAAAACCATACCTACTTTATTCTGTAGACAGGGTCTCCTGCAGGTTTAAACAAGTCAAATTCTAGACTTCTTAAGACCATGATTAATACAATTTAAGACCCATTTTACATCCATACTGTACAATAAAGTACGAAGACACGAAGGAAAACTGTTTTGACTAATTCCCGGTACAGTAATGGAAAGACATGCAAAACATGAAGTGGGAGTCAATTAAATACTTTTTGTGAATGTAAACTGCTAAAACCAATCCAATGTAGGTCAATATACTGTATTATAAGATATACAAACTTTGTGTTATATGTGATAAAGTAAATGTCTGTAATATCTAAACTTCTCATTAATAAGTAATTGTATTTTTACAAAAAGCCGTCGGCCAGTAAAAAACAAGCTGCGGTCCAAATTTGGCTGCACTTTAGACACCTCTGATGTGCAGTGTTTCTTCTAAAAAAAAAGTGAAGACATAGACATATTAAGTTTAAAAAAAGTAACATTGATTATTACCTGATGTGCAGCAATAATAGTTCCAACTTGTTGTGATGATCTTCATCTCTAGCTGAACAGTGACGTCCCACTGCTTCCATCTTCTGCACTCATATCTGTCAGTTTACTTTACATATTACATCTATATCGGACTGATATCCCATATGTGTGCCGATCAGATAATTAAAGTAAAGTAAATTAAAGTAAAGCTATTATTTTACTCAATGCAATCAAAAGTTCTAAGTTTATTATAGTTCTAACTCATATTTGTCATCAGACTCCATACAGAAGCGCTGGAAACTACAACATGGCTGACGGTGTGAAGACGCTGTCATAGTGGAGGCACGTAAATTAGACCGCCCACAGAGCCAGTCAGGAAGTGTCTTGAAGATGCCCTGTAAAAAATAATATATGCAAAATTTTTACCAGAAAAACACAATTACATGTTATGTAGACCACAAGGGAGTGTTTTAAATGTCGGAAAAAAATGGTGACTTTTCTGTACTTGAACGTTACGTGTGACTTGCACCTCTGTATACATTAATATTCATTAGGGCCCCAAGGAAATGTTTCTGTGATCATCCACTTTATTATTAAGTTATTTTAGAAATAGTTCATGCAAACAGAAACTCAAGATGTTTTTGGGACTACCCAGTTGGCACAAGACATCGTTACACATGCATGTCCTTTAAAACGGACTTGCAAAACAACGTTGCAAAATAGTTGTATTTGTAAATTGAGACAACGTTGATGCCCAATGTTGGATTCACATTGCTGTTTGGGAAATGACCAAAATTCAATGGTCAAATCAAAATCACAACTTGACATTGAATAAACGTTGTCAAAAAAGCATGTTGTTTCAACGTTTTATTTGTGTCGTAGAATATTGGTTGGGAAATGATCAAAACTCAATGGTCAAAGCAACGTCAGAACCCAACATTGAATAAAAAAAAGCATGTTGTCTCAACGTTACATTTGAGTTGCTCGAAATCAGGACCTAATTCAACAAGTTCTCAACGTCGTTTTAAAGGGGAACATTATCACAATTTCAGAATGGTTAAAACCATTAAAAATCAGTTCCCAGTGGCTTATTATATTTTTCGAAGTTTTTTTTTTTAAATTTTACCCATCACGCAATATCCCTAAAAAAAGCTTCAAAGTGTCTGATTTTAACCATCGTTATAAACACCCGTCCATTTTCCTGTGACGTCACATAGTGATGCCAACACAAACAAACATGGCGGAAAGAACAGCAAGCTATAGCGACATTAGCTCGGATTCAGACTCGGATTTCAACGGCTTAAGCGATTCAACAGATTACGAATGTATTGAAATGGATGGTTGTAGTGTGGAGGCAGGTAGCGAAAACGAAATTGAAGAAGAAACTGAAGCTATTGAGCCATATCGGTTTTGAACCGTATGCAAGCGAAACCGACGAAAACGACACGACAGCCAGCGACACGGGAGAAAGCGAGGACAGATTCTGCGATCGCCTTCTAACCAACGATTGGTATGTGTTTGTTTGGCATTAAAGGAAACTAACAACTATGAACTAGGTTTACAGCATATGAAATACATTTGGCAACAACATGCACTTTGAGAGTGCAGACAGCCCAATTTTCATCAATTAATATATTCTGTAGACATACCCTCATCCGCGCTCTTTTCCTGAAAGCTGATCCGTCCAGTTTTGGAGTTGATGTCAGCAGGCCAGGGAAGCTAGGGTTGATAGGGGGTTTAGCTCGCTCGTCTGCGGGAACAAACTGCCGCCATTGCTTGCCGTGCTACCGAGGTCCTTTGTCCCTGAATTGCTCACACACTCCGGCAGATTCAATGGGGGTCTGGCGGCAGATTTCTTTGACTTTATCGTTGGAAATGCATCTGCTTTGAGTGTCGCAGGATATCCACACATTCTTGCCATCTCTGTCGTAGCATAGCTTTCGTCGGTAAAGTGTGCGGAACAAACGTCCAATGTCTTGCCACTTTCGCATCTTTGGGCCACTGGTGCAACTTGAATCCGTTACTGTTCGTGTTGTTACACCCTCCGACAACACACCGACGAGGCATGATGTCTCCAAGGTATGGAAAACAGTCGAAAAAACGGAAAATAACTTAGCTGATTTGACTCGGTGTTTGAGAAAATAGCGGATTGCTTCCCGATCGCTCCGAGAGCGAATATTAGAAAGGCGTTTAATTCGCCAAAATTCACCCATTTAGAGTTCGGAAATCGGTTAAAAAAATATATGGTCTTTTTTCTGCAACATCAAGGTATATATTGACGCTTACATAGGTCTGGTGATAATGTTCCCCTTTAATGTCCTGGGCCTGCTGGGTAAGGTATGACCTGATGTAAACCCTATAGGGTACTTTTAAAGACAAGGGTGAAGACTATACTAGTAGCAACCAAAAGGTCATGACGGTCTGGCTAAGTATGTCCAAACGTACATTGAGAAAATGCAATTATGTCAGTTCATTCATCACAAAATCATACCTTCTAGTCTCAGACGTATATGTTTGAAATGTAGCATGCAGATTGTTCCTATGACAGGCAAGTCACTCTATTGCCTTTGCACACATGCAGACATACAAAGCATATTTACCATATGAATGTGCGGTGGACAAAACAAAAGCCTTCCAATAATGGAAGTCTGCTCTCCTTTTTTGCATAATGATGACAAAGAAGGCTCTTCAACTGTTTCGGGATTCAACGTAAAGTGCTCAAACTGAAAACGTATTCAACTCTGCCAGCTGGCGTGTACATTTACATTCATGAAAAACGCGTGATTGTGACAGTTTTGTTTACGTCAATTGGTCATATTTAAATAGAGACAAAAACAAAAAATAATCTTGGATAATTTAACTTTGTTTTAAATGCATCTAAAGTAATGATCCTATTTGGTAGACTGTCATTGGCTTTAAAGCATCTAACCCAAATGCAGAGCTCCAAAACCTAAAACAAACCTCAATAAGCCTTTCAATGTTTTTGTTTATTTCTAACGGTGTTCATTGTTGACTCAGGTGTACGGAGGTTTTCTGTGAACGGCAGGCTTTCAGATTAAATTAATACTGGAATTGCCAGTCAAAATGCAGCATTATTATTTTCTGTATACAAAAATAGTCCCCCATTGGTCAAGGTCAAAGCGCACCATCAACACTATTGTCCTGTCTGCATGTCTTTATCCTCCTGGGTCTGTCAGCATTTTGCACTATATTTCACTGGCTTTGTTTATGATTATGGGGTGGACCTGGGGACAAAACTAAATTAATGATGCGTTGTGAATTTGATTTTGCTATAAATCCAACACACAGTGGGTAAATGTCCTAAAGTCCGCTACTGAAATAGCTTTCAGTTCTCGTCATTGATGGTGGTATATGTGAAATATGGCCATGTCAGCTTTGAAGTGGATTTAAAAGCCATGCAGTCCCTTTTCTGATCATTTGTCTTCCTGGTAGGATGTTTTTTTTTATAACGATACCTTCCACAAGTGTGTGTTGTATAGACCCAGAGTGTTGCATGGCCAACACTATTAAAACATTTTAAAGGGGACCTAAGATGATTTTAAAACTCTTCCATCCTGGTCCAGATAAAATGTATTGGCTATGATTTTGTCTCTTCTTGTCTTATTGCAGGGCACTCAATGTTATTGGTGCATAACCGCCACCTACTGTATTGGAGTGTGAACCAAAATTCCCTCCTTTCTCCTTCCCTCGCATTCATACAGTACATACCTTACTAAACTCCATTCAATAAACCCGTCTCTTCTAGAAACTTCGCTAAAACATTTTGGTTACATCTTAGAGCAGGGGTCGGCAACCTTTATCAGTCAAAGAGCCATTTTGACCAGTTTCACAAATTATAGAAAACAATGGGAGCCGCAAAATTTTTTTGAAATTTTAAATGAAATAGTGCATACAAAGTTTTTTTTTTTGCTTTGTGCTACGTATAATTAGGGGTCTCAGACACACTGCCCACACCTTTATGTGGAATTTGAAAGCTGGTGCGGCATGCGGGTTTTAATTGAATGGCGATTGTCAGCGTCATGCGTGCCGTGATGGTACAGCATATAGCGCCCACTACAGTCAGCGTGCCTGATCAGCCACACGTTGTATGGGGCTTCCGCTTTGCTCACGTAGGTGACAGCAAGGCATACTTGGTCAAAAACCACACAGCTCACACTGACGGTGGCGGTATAAAAAAAAAACTTTAACACTCTTACTAATAATGCGCCACACTGTGAACCCACACCAAACAAGAATGACAAACAAATTTCGGGAGAACATCTGCACCGTAACACAACATAAACACAACAGGACAAATACCCAGAATCCCATGCAGCCCTAACTCTTTCCCGGGATACATTATACCCCCCCCCCCCCCCCACCCCCCGCTACCAAACCCCGCCCACCTCAACCGACGCACAGAGGGGGGGGGGGGGGGGTTTGGTGGTAGCAGGGGTGTATAATGTAGCCCGGAAGAGTCAGGGCTGCATGGGATTCTGGGTGTTTGTTCTGTTGTGTTTATGTTGTGTTAAGGTGCAGATGTTCTCCCGAAATGTGTTTGTCATTCTTGTTTGGTTTTGGTTCAAAGTGTGGCGCATTATTAGTAAGAGTGTTAAAGTTGTTTTATATGACCTTGTATGACCAAGTATGCCTTGCTGTTACGTACGTGTGCAAGCAAAAGATGTATATTTTATAACAAATGTTGGGCTGGCACTCTGTTAACACAGACTGTAGAGGGCGCCAAATGTTGTACCATCATGACACGCCCTTATTATAGCCGTAAGGGCGTAAATCGGTGAATATTAATCCCGGGAGTTTTCTGCGAGAGGCACTGAAATCCGGAAGTCTCACGGGAAAATTGGGGGGTTCAGCAAGTAAGCTGCTGAGCCGCATCAGAGTGATCAAAGAGCCGCATGCGGCTCCGGAGCCGCGGGTTGCCGACCCCTGTCTTAGAGTAACCTCCTTTTGTCCATGTTAATGGTTTTGCCCCCGTCTTGCTGAGAGGTACCACTCTGAACTGCCTTAGCATCAGGTTCTGCTTTGCCAGCTGATCTGCCAATTAATTGCCCTTTAAGCCTATGTGAGCTGGAACTCATAGGAACCTTACGCTGGTATTAACCCTCCAAAGCCTGAACAGGATTTCATATATGTCATGTATTATATCTTGTTGGCTTTGTGACCTAAAAATGTTGAATAGAGATTAACGCTGACCTTGAGTCAGAGAAGACCACCACATTTTTTTGTAGCTGTGACTTTTCATCCCACTGTGGTGCTGCTGTGATTGATGGTGAACATTCTGTTCCTTAGTCACGTTAATAACCCGTTTTTTAAGTCTGTCTTACAAATGTTCGATTGTGGAGACGTTCCCAGATTACAAATTAAACCACGCCCCACCCTCCCCAAAAGTATGATAATTTATCTTTTGAAAATGTGCACTGTTTAAATATATAGCTTGAATCATGAAGCAGAGGTAAAGGAGGTTGACTCACTGTCTAAAGTCCAAAGTACGGCCACCTGGCTGTGACGTCATGACGTTGCCAGCCTGCAAAACCCCGCAAACAGAGGCATCTATAACTGTGTGCGAGCTCACGCCAAAATGCATGAATCGTATCATTTGACGCTTTGGCATTGTTTAACACGAGTATCCAACTTTGTAACATGTTTACGTCAGAAAAGACTTAAAGGCCTACTGAAACCCACTACTACCGACCACGCAGTCTGATAGTTTGTATATCAATGATGCAATCTTAACATTGCAACACATGCCAATACGGCCGGGTTAGCTTACTAAAGTGCAATTCTAAATTTCGCGCGAAATATCCTGCTGAAAACGTCTCGGTATGATGACGTCAGCGCGTGACGTCACGGATTGTAGAGAACATTTTGGGACAGCATGGTGGTCGTCTGTTTTCATCGCAAAATTCCACAGTATTCTGGACATCTGTGTTGGTGAATCTTTTACAATTTGTTCAATGAACAATGGAGACAGCAAAGAAGAAAGCTGTAGGTGGGAAGCGGTGTATTGCGGCCGACTGCAGCAACACAAACACAGCCGGTGTTTCATTGTTTACATTCCCGGAAGATGACAGTCAAGCTTTACCATTGGCCTGTGGAGAACTGGGACAACAGAGACTCTTACCAGGAGGACTTTGAGTTGGATACGCAGACGCGGTACCGTGAGTACGCATGCAGCTGCGGCTTCCAAACATTTGATCGCTTGCCCGTACGTGCGTGCCGCTATGTGCATGTCACGTACGTAACTTTGGGGACTTTGGGGAAATATATGTGCTGTATGAACTTTGGGGAGGTGAACGGTACTTTGGGCTGTGGGATTGAGTGTGTTGTGCAGGTGTTTGAGTTGTATTGGCGGGTTATATGGACGGGAGGGGGGAGGTGTTTGTTATGCGGGATTAATTTGTGGCATATTAAATATAAGCCTGGTTGTGTTGTGGCTAATAGAGTATATATATGTCTTGTGTTTATTTACTGTTTTAGTCATTCCCAGCTGAATATCAGGTCCCACCCGCCTCTCACAGCATCTTCCCTATATGAATCGCTCCCACTGCCCTCTAGTCCTTCACTCTCACTTTCCTCATCCACAAATCTTTCATCCTCGCTCAAATTAATGGGGAAATCGTCGCTTTCTCGGTCCAAATCGCTCTCGCTGCTGGTGGGCATGATTGTAAACAATGTGCAGATGTGAGGAGCTCCACAACCTGTGACGTCACGCTACTCGTCTGCTACTTCCGGTACAGGCAAGGCTTTTTTATCAGCGACCAAAAGTTGCGAACTTTATCGTCGATGTTCTCTACTAAATTATTTCAGCAAAAATATGGCAATATCGCAAAATGATCAAGTATGACACATAGAATGGACCTGCTATCCCTGTTTAAATAAGAAAATCGCATTTCAGTAGGCCTTTAATTCATCATAGGTCCCCTTTAATGGTTATGTTTTCTGCAGTTCATCAGTTCTGCAGCACATTCTAGTGAGACTCCATTTTCTAAGGTTTTCTTGAAAATGTTATTTTTTGAATATGACAAATATGTGTTTCCCTTTTTAGGTACATGGGCACAATCAAAATAATTTATTACCTGGCCAGTCAATCAGCTATTTGTTTGTGACTACTTTTTAACTGAGTTGTTAATGCTAAACAAGCCTACATTTATAACAATTTTAGCCTGCTGCGATAATGAATACAACTTTGTTGTTCTCTGTGTGATTTCTCTCAGGTCTCTCAGTAGACTATACGGCCAACAAGCTTTACTGGATTAGTTCAGCCAATAACACCATCAACAGGTGCAATCTGGATGGAACTGGACTGGAGGTACTGGAAAATCTGAAGAAGGAGCTTACGAAAGGCACTGCTTTGGCCGTGATAGGTGAGTTTGTCTCGGGTGCATTTGATTGTCAAAGGGGATACGTCTGAATGTTCAGGAATTACATCTTTATAAGGGGCACATATAATGATTTTTTTATTTAAAACACTTCCATGTGGTCTAGATAATATGCATTGGATACATTGCTGTGTAAATTTCAGCATATTAGTTAAAAAGTGTATTGTTCATTCTGTTACTCAAGGTAATATTATTTATATGGTACTGAAATACCCATGATTTAACCACTGCTTTTTTTGACTACAGTATTTGTCAAATCCTGGTTACGACCCTGACTACTACTACCACTACTACTACTTTATAAATAAAAGCTGCCGCACCTTAAAAATAAGGTGTTTTTAGGCGAAAACATATTAAAGTAATATAGTGTATGAATGGTGTATAGTGTAATATATTTGGAAGGGTTCAAAACTTTTTATGGCTGTAAAGTCGAGGAGACATGGACATTAGTGTGGCTCTACGTTAGCATTATTTTTCAATTCACTTAAAAAAAACGTACGCAATGTATGTAACATGTAAGCAAATACACTACAGCGTACACGTCATTTGGTCATTCAACAATCGCGATTTCTTAGGAATCAATGTGTATATATATATATATATATATATATATATATATATATATGTATATGTATATATATATATATATATATATATATATATATATATATATATATGTATATGTATATATATATATATATATATATGTATATATATATATATATATGTATATATATATATATATATGTATATATGTATATATATATATATATATGTATATATATATATATATATATATATATATATATATATGTATATATGTGTGTATATATATATATGTATATATGTGTATATATATATATGTACATATGTGTATATATATATATATATATGTATATATGTGTGTGTATATATATATATATATATATATATATATATATATATATATATATATATATATAAAATATATATATATATATATATATATATATATATATATATATATATATATATATATATATATATATATATATATATATATATATATAAGATGACGTAAAAGTTGCATCCAGGTGGCATTTGAAAATATCAGATTCCAAACGGATTCGGACTTCTCATGATTTGGTGACAACTGTTACATGGTGGTCGTATGGTGATGCGCGGATTGTTCTTCCAAGCGATGCAGCAGGAACTCTGGAGACAAAGGTGCAGGGAGGAAATTATTTATTCCTATAAATCATTAAAAAAAAATTTTCAAAACGAACAAAACAAGTGTGCCTATAGCACAGGAAGCTAAGGGAATAGCTCACAAGGAAAACAAAGCATATGCACAAGAAAACGCAAAAGGCAAAGCTTAGTTCAGTAATCCAGAGTAACACACGTAACCGTTGCATGAGAGCAAAAAAAAGCACCAGACTGAGTGAAGCGACAGGCAGGACTAAATAGCTCTTTCATTAGTGACCGGGAACAGGTGAGTGTCCCGAACACTAATCAGAGGCAGGTGAAAACAATCAGCACCCTTGAAAACCAAGAAACACAAAACAGCAAGTGAATCAAAACCTAAATAAACGTAAACAAACTACGATCCGGGCAACAAATCATAACAAAAACATCGGATTTGAAGAACTAAAACAGCGTTTAAACCAGGGGTGTCCATACTTTTTCTAGCAAGGGACGCATACAGAAAAATTGAAGGCTTTTGGGGCCACTTTGTACTTGTTTGTACATTCAAGACCCGAAAACCTCTTACATGCTAGTTATATTTTTTATTTTTTATTTTGTATGATTTCCTGTGCAGCGCTCTTATTTGTTGTTCCACGTCTTTTTTTTCTCCATTTGCCAGCTGAGCGCTGGTGCCGTCACCTGTCCTTGGTTGCCAATCAGGATGCTTTTGGGGACTGGATAATTTTTGCTTTGTACCTCAACGTTGTACCTTTGCGCTTCATATGTCTATCTTCCATGTGTGCACCTGCCTTTTCCTGGTAAAGAAGACTTATTTTCTGCACTTGTCTGCCGTCTCTGCATCCCGGAGTGCGTAACGTAACAAAAACTAATACAATGTAGTTGAGTCAATTATTCTTATTACGATTCTTTATGTATATTATTTTGAGTATTACATTATAAGGCTTAGCACACTCAAAATCTTACCATTACCATTCTTTTCTGCACTTGCCTGCCGTCTCTGCATCCCGGAGTGCATACATAAAACGAAACGTAACAAAAACTAATACAATGTAGTTGAATCAATTATTCTTATTACGATTATTTATCAATATTAGTATGATTATTACATTACAAGGCTTAGCACACTCAAAATCTTACCATTATTTTCTGCACTTGCCTGCCGTCTCTGCATCCCAGAGTGCGTAACATAACACAAACTAATACAATGTAGTTGAATCAATTATTCCTATTGCTATTATTTATCACGAAGGTCCTGAGTAGTCTTGGGTTCAATCCCGGGCTCGGGATCTTTCTGTGTGGAGTTTGCATGTTCTCCCCGTGACTGCGTGGGTTCCCTCCGGGTACTCCGGCTTCCTCCCACTTCCAAAGACATGCACCTGGGGATAAGTTGATTGGCAACACTAAATTGGCCCTAGTGTGTGGATGTGAGTGTGAATGTTGTCTGTCTATCTGTGTTGGCCCTGTGATGAGGTGGCGACTTGTCCAGGGTGTACCCCGCCTTCCGCCCGATTGTAGCTGAGATAGGCTCCAGCGCCCCCCGCGACCCCAAAAGGGAATAAGCGGTAGGAAATGGATGGATGGAGTATGATTATTACATTATAAGGCTTAGCACACTCAAAATTCTTACCATTGCAATTATTTTCTGCACTTGCCTGCCGTCTCTGCATCCCGGAGTGCGTAACGTAACACAAACTCATACAATGTAGTTGAATCAATTATTCCTATTACTATTCT
The DNA here is from genome assembly GCF_033978685.3 of Nerophis lumbriciformis. Taxonomy (NCBI): domain Eukaryota; kingdom Metazoa; phylum Chordata; class Actinopteri; order Syngnathiformes; family Syngnathidae; genus Nerophis; species Nerophis lumbriciformis. Next base: position 18,088,077 of record NC_084578.2, on the reverse strand, counting down.
TTATCAATATTAGTATGATTATTGCATTATAAGGCTTAGCACACTCAAAATCTTACCATTGCCATTCTTTTCTGCACTTGCCTGCCGTCTCTGCATCCCGGAGTGCGTAACGTAACACAAACTAATACAATGTAGTTGAATCAATTATTCTTATTACTATTATTTGTCAATATTAGTATGATTATTACATTATAAGGCTTAGCACACTCAAAATCTTACCAATGCCGTTCTTTTCTGCACTTGCCTGCCGTCTCTGCATCTCGTAGTGCATACATAAAACGAAAACTAATACAATGTAGTTCAATCTATTATGCGTCTTATAATTAGTCTTTATCAATACTTATTATTATTGATATTTAGCTTTAGCAAACTCAAAATCTTACCATATCTTGCAAGAAATGTGTACATATGTTCATCAAACACCATGTAAAAGACGCCCAGGCCAACAGCAATTTTGGTTTTCAGGTCCCTTTTTGGGGGAAATTGGTCTGGTTTAATTTTTCCTAAGCACAAATTGTATTTTGTTGGCGTCGCGGCCCAATTAAAAAACGAGCTGCAGGCCGCAAACGGCCCCCGGGCCACACTTTGGACACCCCTGGTTCAGACAATATTATATCTGGCTCATTTGAGGGCAAACAAATCAGATTCGATGCTTGCTTTTAGCAGCATTTATGTGACTGCATGACCGTGTTATTATGCGCATGCCAAGATTATAATAAAATAACACTTCATCCTACCTTATTTGAGATTCCTCCCCCTCTGGCTGAGAGCTTGACTTAATGTCTCAGTATGTACATCCAGCTCATTGGGACGTCAAGATGGAGCTCGACTGCAAAACCCAGCCAACAGAGGCATCAAAAACTGCGTACAACCTCATGCCAAAATGCATGAACCATATGATTTGACGCTTTGGCATTGTCACAACATGTATACGTCAGAAAATATGAAATGCATCACAGGTCCCCTTTAGCCCAATTCAGTGGTTTTCGGAATGTGTTAGCCAGCCAATCCAAACAACAGTAATACTTCGTATTATCTGAAGAAGGGCTGTGTGATATTTGGTGAGAATGTCTGCCTTATAGCCAGCTTTTATGTGCATGTTCTCTATTCACCATGTAAGCCTGGGTTTTCCTCGCACAGTTAAAAAAAAATTGCATGTTAGGTTAATCAAACTCTTAATTATCTATATGCGTGCGTATGAATATTTGTTTGTCTATGTGGCCTCTGATTGACTGGCGAGCGGTCGAGGTTGTGCTTCAGCCTCTCATCGGGATAAACACATAATACGCGGTAGAAAACCAATTAATTTAAATCATCTGAATAAGCAGATGTACAGTATAGTGCAATGAAAGTAGTGATTTCTTTCCTTAACCTCTATTTTATAAAAAAAAATATTTGCTGTCAAAGGATTAGTTAAACTTTAACATCCCTAATAGAATACAAGATTGCTTTTATTTTATGTTACTTTTGTGTTATGCTCAGTCTGGGGTGTTGCATCATCTGTAAAGAAAAAACACCTTTTTGGTTTTTATGTCGAGCCAAAATTAAAAAAAAAAAAAAAGCAATGTAATTTCCCACATTAATGGAATGAACTTACTCTTGTGTTCTCTTTTACGTAGCATTCTAACCTTTGAATACTTTTCAATTCCGCACTGCTGCAATCGTAAAAAATTACCATTAACCAATGAATGCAATTAATTTACTAGTGCTGTTAATGAGATGGGAGAAACACACTGTTTGAGGATATATGTATATAGTAATGTACACTATATTGCCAAAAGTATTTGGCCACCTGCCTTGACTAACATATGAACTTGAAGTGCTATCCCATTCCTGACCCATAGGGTTCAATATGATGTCGGTCCACCTTTTTGCAGCTATGACAGCTTCAACTGTTCTGGGAAGGCTGTCCACAAGGTTGTGGAGTGTGTTTATCGGAATTTTCCACCATTCTTCCAAAAGCGCATTGGTGAGGTCACACACTGATGTTGGTCGAGAAGGCCTGGCTCTCAGTCTCCGTTCTAATTAAAGTTAAAGTTAAAGCTAAAGTACCAATGATTGTCACACACACACTAGGTGTGGCGAAATTATTCTCTGCATTTGACCCATCACCCTTGATCACCCCCTGGGAGGTGAGGGGAGCAGTGGGCAGCAGCGGTGGCTGCGCCCGGGAATCATTTTGGTGATTTAACCCCCAATTCCAACCCTTGATGCTGAGTGCCAAGCAGGGAGGTAATGGGTCCCATTTTTAAAGTCTTTGGTATGACTCGGCCGGGATTTGAACTCCCAACCTACCGATCTCAGGACGGACACTCTAACCACTCATCTCAAAGGTGTTCTAACGGGTTCAGGTCAGGACTCTGTGCAGGCCAGTCAAGTTCATCCACACCAGACTCTGTCAATTAATGTCTTTATGGACCTTGCGTTGTGGACTGGTGCACAGTCATGTTGGAAGAGGAAGGGGGCCCCGCTCCAAACTGTTCCTACAAGGTTGGGAACATGGAATTGTCCAAAAATGTTTTGGTATCCTGGAGCATTCAAAGTTCCTTTCACTGGAACTAAGGGGCCAAGCCCAACTCCTGAAAAACAACCCCACATCATAAATGTAAAAGCGTGATTCATCACTCCAGAGAACGTGTCCTGTGGCGACGTGTTTTACACCACTGCATCTGATGCTTTGCATTGGACTTGGTGATGTATGGCTTAGATGCAGCTGTCCGGCCATGGAAACCCATTTCATGAAGCTCTCTGCGTACTGTATGTGGGCTAATTGGAAGGTCACATGGAGTTTGGAGCTCTGTAGCAACTGACTGTGCAGAAGGTCGGCTGACTCCTCTCTGTCAGTTTACGTGGCTGAGTTGCTGTTGTTCCCATACTCTTCCATTTTCTCATAATAAAGCCGACAATTGACTTTGGAATATTTAGGAGTGAGGAAATTTCACGACTGGATTTGTTGCACAGGTGGCATCCTATGACAGTTCCACGCTGGTTAATCACTGAGCTCCTGAGAACGGCCCATTCTTTCACAAATGTTTGTTGAAACAGTCCCCATGCCTAGGGGCTTGGTTTTATACACCTGTGCCCGGGCCAAGTGATTAGGACACCTGATTCTGATCATTTGGATGAGTGGCCTAATACTTTTGGCAATATAGTGTATATATGTATGAACAATCCTATTTTCATTGTTTGGACACCTCTTACCTGAGCTTGACTATGTTCAGATCGGTCTGATATAGAAACCACTTTAATATTGTAATCACAAATAGAAGCCAAAAGAGAAGGTGACATTGAATAATGACATGTAGCAGCATATTAGCAGGTACAGCACAACAGTGGATTCAAGTTTGCTCGTCTCCATCAATCACAATTAATGCAGAGGAAATTGTTTGATGTGATAGCGTGAACAGCATCAACTTTGAAACGACGACTTTTTATTGTGCTCTGACAGTACAGTACAGGCAAGGTGTAAAAATGACTTACACTCATGCGTCATCCAGTACTTTGCAGACCAATTTGTAAGATGATATCATTGTCCTTAATCTGTCATGCCATGTTTTGGGCTCATCTACTGGGTCGGTGGACATAGTTGTGCTTGTCCACAATGTAGTACTATTACATTTTAGTTTGGCATAACAATTCTGGGCCACTCTTACACAAGACTTCTAAAGGACCCTCCATGCCACCCCAAACTTGATGTCACCGCCACCTACGTACACACTTAGTATGTTTACATGCAATATCAATCAATGCAATCAATCAATCAATCAATCAATGTTTATTTATATAGCCCTAAATCACAAGTGTCTCAAAGGGCTGCACAAGCCACAACGACATCCGCGGTTCAGAGCCCACATAAAGGCAAGGAAAAACTCACAACCCAGTGGGACGTCGATGTGAAAGACTATGAGAAACCTTGGAGAGGACCGCATATGTGGGTGACCCCCCCCCCCTCCTCCCTCTAGGGGAGACTGGACGTCGAGTGGGTCTGACATAATATTGTGAAAGTCCAGTCCATAGTGGATCTAACATAATAGTGAGAGTCCAGTCCATAGTGGGGCCAGCAGGAGACCATCTCGAGCGGAGACGGGTCAGCAGCGCAGAGATATCCCCAACCGATGCACAGGCGAGCGGTCCACCCCGGGTCCCGACTCTGGACAGCCAGCACTTCATCCATGGCCACCGGACCTGTGTGTCCCCCCTCCACAAGGGAGAGGGGGGCAGAGGAGAAAAGAAGAAAAACGGCAGATCAACTGGTCTAAAAAAGGGGGTCTATTTAAAGGCTAGAGTATTCAAATGAGTTTTAAGATGGGACTTAAATGCTTCTACTGAGGTAGTATCTCTAACTGCTGGTTTCAAACAAATCCATGCAATAACATAACAATTATTGCATGGATTTGTTTGAAACCAGCTTTTCAAAAGCCTTAATTAGATTTTTTAACTTTTTAAAGATTGGGTTAACATATCTAGATCATATGTAGCTAAATACCCTAAATAATTTGGTTTATATATAAATATATGTATATATACATATATGTAAATACTGTATATATGTGTGTAAATATACAGCCATGGTCAAAAGTTTACATACACTTGTAAAGAACATAACGTCATGACTGTTATGAGTGTCCAATCATTTCTACAAGTCTTATTTTTTCGTGATAGAGTGATTGGAGCACAAACTTGTTGGTCACAAAAAACATTCATGAAGTTTGGTTGTTTTATGAATTTATTATGGGTCTACTGAAAATGTCACCAAACCTGCTGGGTCAAAAGTATACATACAGCAATGTTAATATTTGGTTACATGTCCCTTGGCAAGTTTCACTGCAATAAGGCGCTTTTGGTAGCCATCCACAAGCTTCTGGCAAGCTTCTGGTTGAATTTTTGACCACTCCTCTTGACAAAATTGGTGAAGTTCAGCTAAATTTGTTGGTTTTCTGACATGGACTTGTTTCCTCAGCATTGTCCACACGTTTAAGGCAGGACTTTGGGAAGGTCATTCTAAAACCTTAATTCTAGCCTGATTTAGCCATTCCTTTACCACTTGTGACGTGTGTTCGGGGTCATAGTCCTGTTGGAACACCCAACTGCACCCAAGACCCAAACTCTGGGCTGATGATTTTAGGTTGTCCTGAAGAATTTGGAGCTAATCCTCCTTTTTCATTGTCCCATTTACTCTCTGTAAAGCACCAGTTCCATTGGCAGCAAAACAGGCCCAGAGCATAATACTACCACCACCATGCTTGACGGTAGGCATGGTGTTTCTGGGATTAAAGGCCTCACCTTTTCTCCTCCAAACATATCGCTGGGTATTGTGGCCAAACAGCTCAATTTTTGTTTCATCTGACCACACAACGTTCCTCCAGAAGGTCTTATCTTTGTCCATGTGATGCCAGATGAAACAAAAATTGAGCTGTTTGGCCACAATACCCAGCAATATGTTTGTCATTGGTAGTTTTGAAGTCCAAACCCCTGTCTATTGCACTTCACGCACTCTCTTTATCAACCAGTAGAAAGGCAGTTTTTTGCCATTCTTCCTCTCCATGCACGGCAGCATGTGGATAAAAAAAAAGTTTTTTTTTTTTTTTTCAAAGGCAGTATAGTATCGTTTTTAATTCATTAGCACCACGGTACTTTATTAATACCGTACAACACTAATTCACCATGTAAAGTATGAGATTAGCTGATACATATAGTGCCAGGTTCACTACTAACCACATTGTGAAGTATGCGAACGACACGACAGTAGTGGGGCTCATCCGTGACAACAATGACATGGACTACAGGGAGGAGGTGAAACATCTGGTTGACTGGTGCAGAACCAACAACCTGGTCCTGAATGTCAACAAGACCAAGGAGATCATCGTGGACTTCAGGAAGCACCAGTCCAGCCACGCTCCACTCTACATCAATGGCACAGCAGTGGAGATAGTAAGCAGCACCAAGTTCCTGGGAGTGCACATAACTGACAATATAACCTGGTTTCTTGTAAAAAGAGCTCAGCAGCGCATGCACTTTTTGCGTCTAATGAAAAGAGCACAGCTCCCTCCCCCCGTTCTCACCACATTCTACAGAGGCACTATAGAGAGCCTACTGACCAACTGCATCTCTGTCTGGACTGGAGCCTGCAATGCCTCAGACTGGAAGTCTCTCCAGAGAGTGGTGAGGACGGCGGAAAATATCATCAGGACTCCTCTTCCTCCTATCCAGGAGATCGCAAAAAGCCGCTGCCTGACCAGGGCTCAGAAAATCTGCAAAGACTCCTCCTACCCCCACCAAGGACTGTTTTCACTGCTGGACTCTAGAAAGAGGTTCCACAGCCTCCGAAGCAGAACCTCCAGGTTCTGTAACAGCTTCTTCCCTCAGGCCGTAAGACTCTTGAACGCATCATAATGAAATTATCCCCTCAACTCCTCCTAAAATGGATTAACTCGCTGGAATAAAAAAGACAGTATAACATACATCCATAAACGTGGACGCATGTGGAAAAGTGCAATATATTTATCTGTACAGTAATCTATTTATTTATTTATATATATTTATTTTCTATATATATTTATATATTATTTATGTATATTTATTTATTTATATATGCACCTTATTGCTTTTTCATCCTGCACTACCATGAGCTCATGTAACGAAATGTCGTTCTTATCTGTGCTGTAAAGTTCAAATTTGAATGACAATAAAAAGGAAGTCTAAGTGTAATAATCATCAGTGGATGATACCAATCATAGTAATACATAATTATTAATATGATTATATTCTCAGTGCATCTCCTAGGGGTTATGTCTAGCTCTGTCTTCAAAAACTAGTGACGACTCTGTTTGCAACTCTATTTAAGGGTCTTTGAACGCACCACAGTTACAGTATGTGCAATGAGACGAAAAAGTGCACCTTATACAACACTTTCTTCTATGGTGCCCTCATTTAGATGCATTATTATTTTACCTTTCTAATTTATTTTCCAAGGTGAGTTTGATGCTTTGAGTGAAGCGTTCGAAATTAGGTTTGTTGCTATCCAGGTGGAACGAACCATTTTGTCATATTTGATAGGGGGTGCATGTAGTCTTAGAAATTGGTAATTTGATTCAAGTGATCTTATTATGAACCTTTGCGCAGTGCAGTTCTACAGCACTTTAAACGACAATATTTGCATTAAATCCACTTTGATTGTGCAGATAAAGCTAATGTTGTGAGTCGAGTGTGTGTGTGTGTGTATTTCAAACTAGTTGTTTACCATTTAATAAGATGGAACATTGTTCAACAACAGCTGTGTTCTTAACCGTCCTATCATGACCAATTTGTTGGTGATGTTTGAAGTAGTTAAGGTTCATTCAGTGCAGCTTGATGTGTAAACAAGGCGAGTTTGATTCCTATTAGGAAGAGAATGTCCCTCACACAGCAGGAGACAAGCAGGCATAGAATAACTGAGCAGAGTGAAATCAATGTGTCATTATGTCGCAGATTGCCGCAGGATAAAATCAATTTATTTTGCCTTTACTGCACGGGCGTGATGGCTGGAAAAACGGTATTAATGTTTTTTGCAGGAGGTTGATGCACTATACGGACGTCCTATGGCTCTGTAATAATTGGATTGGCTCGAGGCGTAGGTGAGGGCCTCGCTGTAGAAGGTAGGCCATTCATCAGCCTCGACTTTGCGGCACTCAAACAGGCAGTTGATGTGGAAATTGAATATGATGTGCCGCGAGCGAAAAATCACAACGAGCTAGGGGGCCCGACGGCATTAAATTAACATAGGGGGCAGAGCTAACAGAGGCGTGCATGACTTCCAGGGGTCAAGTGTTGTGTAAACTTCTTGTCAACAGACACTTGCACTCAAGACACGTTTATTTCTTGTAAAAGATTACACTGGACCACAAAGCTCTTGATTTAAATTGGAAGCGTCCCTTTATGCATGAAATAGTAAAGACCAAAATTATGCCTGACTTTGAAAAGATACACTATATTGCCTTCAGTCAAATGTGAATTTGAAGTGCCATCCCATTCCTAACCCATAGGGTTCAATATGATGTCGGTCCACCTTTTGCAGCTATTACTGCTTCAACTCTTCTGGGAAGGCTGTCCACAAGGTTGCGGAGTGTCTTTATAGGAATTTTCCACCATTCTTCCAAAAGCGCTTTGGTGAGGTCACACACTGATGTTGGTGGAGAAGGCCTGGCTCTCAGTCTCCTATCTAATTAATCCCAAAGGTGTTCTATCGGGTTGAGGTCAGGACTCTGTGCAGGCCAGTCAAGTTCATCCACATCTGACTCTGTCATCCATGTTTTTATGGACCTTGCTTTGTACACTGGTGCACAGTCATGTTGGAAGAGGAAGGGGCCCGCTCCAAACTGTTCCCACAAGGTTGGGAACATGGGATTGTTCAAAATGTTTTGGTATCCTGGAGCATTCAAAGTTCCTTTCACTGGAACTAAGGGGCCAAGCCCAACTCCTGAAAAACAACCCTGCACTATAATTCCTACTCCACCAAACTCTTCCATTTTCTTATAATAAAGCCAACAGTTGACTTTGGAATATTTAGGAGCGAGGATATTTCACGGATGGATTTGTTGCACAGGTGGCATCCTATGACAGTTCCACACTGGAAATCACTGAGCTCATTCTTTCACAAATGTTTGTATAAACAGTCTCCATGTCTAAGTGCTTGATTTTATACACCTGTGCCAAGTGATTAGGACACCCGATTCTGATCATTTGGATGGGTGGCCAAATACTTTTGGCAATACGGTGTATATTTCTAAACATGTTTGATTTTGTTTGCTAAAAATGTTAACAAAAAGTGGATGAATGGATGGACCAACCAATTATGCTCTTTACTAACCAAACGTACTTACCAAGGTTGACACAATGTTGTCTGGGACAGTTTTATAGTTAACAAAATAAATAAACAATAAGCCAAATAAAAACTCACATGTCCTGTCTTCTCTGGGTATTTTTTAAGGTGGAATTGACATATTAATATTTCTTTCCTCACACAGAACTCTGAATGGTTCAAATATGCCCTCTGTTGATGGGATAAAAGTGTCTGACAGCTGCAAAATAGAAATATCAAAACAACACAATATTGACATTTTCGTGGACTCGTATTATGTTTTGTAATGACCCAATGATTTTGGTTACAGGCGGTAAACTGTGGTGGGCAGATGACGAATCTGCACAGCTGGGAACTGTCAACAAGAGGGATGGACGGAACTTTGTGATTCTGAGAAACAAGACTGGCGGGGTGGTTCACATGAAGGTGTACGATCAGGATGGTCAGAAAGGTGAGCTCTGATATGAGTTGCGTTTACATAAAGAGATGCAATTCAGTTCAAATCACCACAATACTGTTTGGAACATGTCGGAGGCAGATATTTACATATATCCGAATTTAAGTGTTACTTCTTTTATTTCATAATCATATTACAAAACAGCTAGTGTTTTTCTTCCAATTGTGGTCTTTTGGTTGTCTGCAAAAACTGTGTGCTTAACCTTGAGTGAGGAATGTAAGAAAGAGAGATAATGGGCATGTGTTTTGGCTGGAGGGACATGACTGCCAGGGTGGGAGGAAGAGAGACTTAAGAGGGGAGAGGGTTTTTCGGGGGGGGGCAGACCATCTTGGCGGCGCGATTGAATGTTCTATGCTGGACTGGTCTCAATGTATATGCAAAGCTTTGCAAATATAATAGAAAATACCTATTCTGTCTCATGTACATATCAGAATAGTAATAGCTGCATCAGGTATGTCAATATTATCAGATTAAACCAACGTGACAGAGTAACCTGCCAATGAATTTAAAAAAATAATAAAGCTCCACATACACAAATAACTATGACGGACATCTGGAATCTGTGGTTTCTCATTGACATCTCGCTGTTTGGAACATATAAACCTTTTTTTCCCCTCACGCGGAAACCATGACTTTCTGTAGACCAGAGCTATTCAACTGGAGGCCTAACCTATTGTTACTATAACAATCTACAAGGTTAATATAGTTGGCTTCTCTTTCTTCCCCTCCATGTATCTGCTTTCTTTTGTATTTCAAGTTATCATTACATATACGTATTGTTGCATTTGAAACAATTGTACTGTTGATAATAGAGGTAAAGTATTGTTATGATTCATTATCAATAGTGCTATTTCTATTGGTATTTGTATTGCTCCATTTGTAGTATAATAATGTTCATTGTCATTTATGTACTATTAATATTCATTTCACTAACTTTTACCATCATATTTGTACATATCCTATTTGCTGATGCTGTTCTGTTGTTGTTGTTGTTGTTGTTGTCTCTGTGTCTTATCCCCCTTTTGTCCCCGCAATTTCCCCCTCTGTCTTCCTTTTTTTTCTCTTTCTACCCCCTCCTGCTCCGGCCCGGCTGCACCAAATAATAATATAAATCCATTTAAAGGGGAACATTATCACAATTTCAGAAGGGTTGAAACCATTAAAAATCAGTTCCCAGTGGCTTATTTTATTTTTCGAAGTATTTTTCAAAATTCTACCCATCACGCAATATCCCTAAAAAAAAGCTTCAAAGTGCCTGATTTTAACCATTGTTATATACACCCGTCCATTTTCCTGTGACGTCACATAGTGATGCCAACACAAACAAACATGGCGCATAGAACAGCAAGCTATAGCGACATTAGCTCGGATTCAGACTCGGATTTCAGCGGCTTAAGCGATTCAACAGATTCCGCATGTATTGAAACGGATGGTTGTAGTGTGGAGGCAGGTAGCGAAAACGAAATTGAAGAAGAAACTGAAGCTATTGAGCCATATCGGTTTGAACCGTATGCAAGCGAAACCGACGAAAACGACACGACAGCCAGCGACACGGGAGAAAGCGAGGACGAATTCGGCGATCGCCTTCTAACCAACAATTGGTATGTGTTTGTTTGGCATTAAAGGAAACTAACAACTATGAACTAGGTTTACAGCATATGAAATACATTTGGCAACAACATGCACTTTGAGAGTGCAGACAGCCCAATTTTCATCAATTAATATATTCTGTAAACATACCCTCATCCGCTGTCTTTTCCTGAAAGCTAATCTGTCCAGCTTTGGAGTTGATGTCAGCAGGCCAGGGAAGCTAGGGTCGATATTCTTCTCTTGATCATCTTCGGTGGCATAAGGGACGGTGTGAGCCAAGACATCCAGGGGGTTTAGCTCGCTCGTCTGCGGGAACAAACTGCCGCCATTGCTTGCCGTGCTACCGAGGGCCTTTGTCCCTGAATTGCTCACACACTCCAGCAGATTCAATGGGGGTCTGGCGGCAGATTTATTTGACTTTATCGTTGGAAATGCATCTGCTTTGAGTGTCGCAGGATATCCACACATTCTTGCCATCTCTGTCGTAGCGTAGCTTTCATCGGTAAAGTGTGCGGAACAAACGTCCAATTTCTTGCCACATTCGCATCTTTGGGCCACTGGTGCAACTTTAATCCATCCCTGTTCGTGTTGTTACACCCTCCGACAACACACCGACGAGGCATGATGTCTCCAAGGTACTGAAAACAGTAGAAAAAACGGAGAATAACAGAGCTGATTTGACTCAGTGTTTGTAATGTGTTTGAGAAAATGGCGGATTGCTTCCCGATGTGTCCCGACGTGAGAGCGAATAATAGAAAGGCGTTTAATTCGCCAAAATTCACCCATTTAGAGTTCGGAAATCGGTTAAAAAAATATATGGCCTTTTTTCTGCAACATCAAGGTATATATTGACGCTTACATAAGTCTGGTGATAATGTTCCCCTTTAATGAAGTCAAATACAAATAAGGCAACAAGAGAAGTATACCACGCTTCTCTTTGGTAAAGTACATTTTTTACAGCCGATAACAACTGGAGGCCCGGGGGCCAAATTCGTCCCTGGGAATGACACCATACCAGCCCCCAAATTCAGTTTATTATTTGGGAGGCAAACAATTTGCACCAAATTCCTAAAAACTTGCCAGAAAACAAAGAACACTGCGGTCCAGACTTGTGATTTCCATAACTGAGGCGTTCCTTAAGGCACCCCTTTAAGTCTTTCAAGTCTCCTTTTTTGGCAATTACCAATATTTTTCTAATGTGATTTATGTAACTAAGGTGTTGCTGTAGTTTGTTTACTTCAATTTCTTTAGTTATACTAGTGGTGTTCCTCAACCTTCACTTTTAGGTCCTCTCTTTTTATTATTTGGTCTATTCCATATCACCCCCATTTTATCACCGTGCATTGCATGGTGGGGCCCCTCAGTACATCCCTGACTTGCTATGCCCCTACTCTACAGGGCACAGCCTACGGTCTTCAGGCCAGGGTCTTCTAAAGATCCCCAAAACTCGTTTTAAAACCCATGGAGACCTGGCATTCCAGGCTATAGCTCCCAGACTAAGGAACAATTTGCACCAGTCCCTCTGTGATCTTGACTGTGTGAAACTTTTAAGAAACATTTGAAAACTTATCTTTTTAGTAAAACTTTTAGTTAATGCACCTTATAACTATCAATTTGAATCCACTTTGTATAATTTTTATGATGTCGCCCCTGTTGTTTTACCGTATTTTTCGGACTATAATTCGCAGTTTTTTTTCATAGTTTGGCCGGGGGTGCGACTTATACTCGGGAGCGACTTATGTGTGAAATTATTCACACATTACCGTAAAATATCAAATAATATTATTTAGCTCATTCACGTAAGAGACTAGACGTATAAGATTTCATCGGATTTAGCGATTAGGAGTGACAGATTATTTGGTAAACGTCAGTGACGTGCGGTGAGGTTCATGGCTGGTGAGGCACTGACTTCATCACAGTCAGATTTACAAACATATGAACCCTAAAGAGTATCTTATTCACCATTTGATTGGCAGCAGTTAACGGGTTATGTTTAAAAGCTCATACCAGCATTCTTCCCTGCTTGGCACTCAGCATCAAAGGTTGGAATTAGGGGTTAAATCACCAAAAATGATTCCTGGGCGTGGCGCCGCTGCTGCTCATTGCTCTCCTCACCTCCCAGGGAGTGATCAAGGGGATGGGTCAAATGCAAAGGACAAATTTCACCACACTTAGTGTGTGTGACAATCATTGGTACTTTAACTTAACTTTAACTTTACACATACAAACTGTAGCACACAAAAAAGCACATTTAATAAAAAAAAACGATTTTATGGTCTTACCTTTACTTATAAATGAAGTCCATGCGCCACTCCTTCTGAACAAAAGCATCGATAACTTGTTTATAGAAGTCTTCCTTATCTTTTTTCAGTTTTAAAAGTCTCTCTGTCTCGATGGAGATCGTCCTTTAATTATTACCTCCTGCTTCGATTGAAAGTCCAGTTTAGAAAACTGTTTTATTTTAGATATGCAATCCTCCATGTTAAAAGTCCAGGCGAGAGGAAAAAATAAACGATCGCTAACTGTTGCTGCTTGTTGTCACTTCTTCTGCAGCCGAGTAGTCGCAAAAATGATCCCTGGGATCACTAGCGCCCTCTACCACCATGAGGCGGGATTACTGCGAGCCTCACTCAGTGCGTCTTTGCAGCAGTTTTATGATTGCTCAGCACAAGAAATACGTTACACACATACAGTTGTTGACAAAATACACTGTACATTAAATACCTCAGCTAACTAAACTATGGAAATGTATAATATAATTCATACAGCAATACGGTCTCACTGCACAGCAGGCCAGCAGTTAGCAGAGTCATTGCGCAATTCATGGTGAGGCTCAACTGGCTGCTGATCACCGCAAGTCTCTTCTCAGTATTTGAACGGCAAATGTGAAAATTCAGCGATTTTGAATAAAAATAATCTAAAACCGGTGAAGTTAAATGGAAATTACCTTTATAGTATAATCACTGGATACATAAAACAATTTAATTATTTTTTTTTCTTTTTACATTTTTTTTCTTTCCATGATGGCACGTGAGGCCCCGCCTCACCTGCCTCCCCTGACTGCACGTCACTGGCAAACGTATAGCATGTTCTATATGTTATAGTTATTTGAATGACTCTTACCATAATATGTTACGTTAACATACCAGGCACGTTCTCAGTTGGTTATTTATGCCTCATATAACGTACACTTATTCAGCCTGTTGTTCACTATTCTTTATTTATTTTAAATTGCCTTTCAAATGTCTATTCTTGGTGTTGGGTTTTAGCAAATACATTTCCCCCCAAAAATGCGACTTATACTCCAGTGCGACTTATATATGTTGTTTTCCTTCTGTATTATGCATTTTTGGCCTGTGCGACTTATACTCCGAAAAATACGGTAATTGAATTGTTGTTTTACTTCACCTATGTTTTGTACAGCGCTTTGTGATTGTATCTGAGAAAAGCGCTTTATAATTAAAGTGTACTTACTTACTTACTATTCAACTGGAGGCCAACGATTTCATTTTAAAAAACTTTTGAGAGAATGCCATCTTTGCATCAGATTCTTAAAACATTCATGTGCCATCATAAAGATGATCTTTGCAGAGTCCCTCAAAACAGCAAAGCATTCCTGTAATTGACAAAATAAATAGACCAAAATCAAATGTGTAGGCTGGTTCTCCAGAATATAGAAAAAAAAAATGATAGTGAGCGGAGAAGTCTGGCTCCTCAGTCCTTAGCTTTTTGGAAATGTGGCCCCCAAAACAATTTAGTTGAATATCCCTACTGTTGACCAATCAACAAACAGTCATACTTCGTAGTTTTAACCCTCAAGGTATTGATAGTAATGATAACAATGATGTATTGTACTGAATAGCATTGCCCTAATGTAAACTGGGCTTTTCTCATATCAATTATGCACTTACCACTTTACCAGAATTAAATATTATTGTTTGATGTTTGGTTACCTTTCAGGAAGAAACCTCTGCCACGTAAATAACGGTGGATGTTCGCAGCTCTGTTTTCCGACTTCTGAGAGCACCCGGAGCTGCTCTTGCACTGTTGGATACAACCTGAGAAGCGATCGCGTGTCGTGTGAAGGTAAGTTTTCCAATTTGAATGAATGCTGTTTTGCTATGAAGTGTTTTTTTTCTAGAACAGTAACAAACATATTATTTGTTGCCATTTGTTATCAAAATATTTATTGCTCAATAAATAATGTTGTCTGTTCCACATAATCAGTGCCATTTGTGTGTTGTACCCTATAAATAAGATCAATCTCTTTTTTTTACCTCTAAATCTGAATACAGGCATATTGAATTACTCAATATACCAGTAAATGTATTTCATTTGATGTTCAAACTGATAAACTTTTTTTTTTTTTGCAAATAATCATTAACTTTAGAATTTGATGCCAACAACACGTGACAAAGAAGTTGGGAAAGGTGTCAATAAATACTGATAAAGTTGAGGAATGCTCATCAAACACTTATTTGGAACATCCCACAGGTGAACAGGCTAATTGGGAACAGGTGGGTGCCATGATTGGGTATAAAAGTAGATTCCATGAAATGCTCAGTCATTCACAAACAAGGATGGGGCGAGGGTCCCCACTTTGTCAAAAAATGCGTAAGCAAATTGTTGAACAGTTTAAGAAAAACCTTTCTCAAGCAGCTATTGCAAGGAATTTAGGGATTTCACCATCTACAGTCCGTAATATCATCAAAGGGTTCAGAGAATCTGGAAAAATCACTGCACGTAAGCAGCTAAGCCCGTGACCTTCGATCCCTCAGGCTGTACTGCATCAACAAGCGACATCAGTGTGTAAAGGATATCACCACATGGGCTCAGGAACACTTCAGAAACCCACTGTCAGTAACTACAGTTGGTCGCTACATCTGTAAGTGCAAGTTAAAACTCCTATGCAAGGCGAAAACCGTTTATCAACAACACCCAAAAACGCCGTCGGCTTCGCTGGGCCTGAGCTCATCTAAGATGGACTGATACAAAGTGGAAAAGTGCTCTGTGGTCTGGCGAGTTCACATTTCAAATTGTTTTTGGAAACTGTGGACGTCGTGTCCTCCGGACCGAAGAGGAAAAGAACCGTCCGGATTGTTATAGGCGCAAAGTTGAAAAGCCAGCATCTGTGATGGTATGGGGGTGTATTAGTGCCCAAGACATGGGTAACTTACACATCTGTGAAGGCGCCATTAATGCTGAAAGGTACATACAGGTTTTGGAGCAACATATGTTGCCATCCAAGCAACGTTACCATGGACGCCCCTGCTTTTTTCAGCAAGACAATGCCAAGCCACGTGTTACATCAACGTGGCTTCATAGTAAAAGAGTGCGGGTACTAGACTGGCCTGCCTGTAGTCCAGACATGTCTCCCATTGAAAATGTGTGGCGCATTATGAAGCCTAAAATACCACAACGGAGACCCCCGGACTGTTGAACAACTTAAGCTGTACATCAAGCAAGAATGGGAAAGAATTCCACCTGAGAAGCTTAAAAAAATGTGTCTCCTCAGTTCCCAAACGTTTACTGAGTGTTGTTAAAAGGAAAGGCCATGTAACACAGTGGTGAACATGCCCTTTCCCAACTACTTTGTCACGTGTTGCAACCATGAAATTCTAAGTTAATTATTATGTGCAAAAAATAAATTAAGTTTACGAGTTTGAACATCAAATATCTTGTCTTTGTAGTGCATTCAATTGAATATGGGTTGAAAATGATTTGCAAATCATTGTATTCCGTTTATATTTACATCTAACACAATTTTCCAACTCATATGAAAACGGGGTTTTTAGATCAAACAAATAATGTATGTGACTACATTAAAAGCACGTTGTATGCACACACATCATTAAAAGTAATTTAGTGTGTCTGTGTGTGGAGTCGGACTATGGATTAGGTAAAGAAGGTAAAGTACTCATATGAACCAGTTTTAGGGTTTTGTATATCCTTTCTGAAGGATTTAAATTCTTATATTTCACGGTTGCAAGTCCAATTTTAGAAAGAGGGGATAAGCAACAAATGCTATTTTCACTGTGTCCAAAGTAGTTTAAAAATATTCAGGACACTTTGCGTAGTATAAATATGTTTTTTATTGTTAACTTCATCATGCATTTATAGCCTACGTTTAATTTCCTGAGAACGCATATGGCAGTGGTTCCGTGTAATGACCCATTTATGACATTTTTAGGTTTACTCTAATGTACATGTTCATTTATGTTGTCTTTTTTGGTGTTTATCATAGGCGTCGACTCATTTCTGATGTATTCCATCCATGAGGGTATACGAGGACTTTCACTGGACCCAAATGACAACACTGAAGCCCTCATGCCCATTGCAGGCACGCTGTTTGCTGTGGGCGTGGACTTTCATGCAGGTTGGATACTTTATTTTTCTTGCGTTGTCTGTCAGTGGTTTAAATCAATGTTTCCAATTATTACTTGAATATAAGATACTAAGATGTGACCTTTACCCAAACGCTACCATGACGTGTTTGGTTAGCCAACTTTGCTTTTAAACACAATAACAAACATAAAAGAATGCAATGCAGCATCACAAATGTGTGTTTCCACTAAAACAGAAGAACCACAATGTAAAGCATATGCATAATTATGATTTAAATCATGTTGAAAACAAACTGATGTAATTATTCTGACTAATTTTGTGAACAGCATCTGTTTTCAATGAATTTATTAAGTATAACACTTTCTACGTGTTCATTATATATATATATTTTTTTGTTGATAAAAAGCACTTTGATGACCCAAACAGACACACAAGGTTTAAAAAGCTGTGTGATTTTGCAATGCATTGTGGGACTGGGTAGATATACGTGCTGGATAACTGAGAGACTAGTCAGGATAGAGGGAAGGTTGAATGCAGCAATGTACAGAGACATCCTGGACGAGAACCAACGCTACCCATCCGACCTGATGGACCTTGAGGAATGGGCGAAACAGTCCAAAGATAGGTGTGCCAAGCTTGTGGCATCTTATTAAAAAATACTTGAGGTTGTAATTGCTGCCAAATGTGCATCCACAATGTATAGAAGAAAGGCTGTAAATACTTAAGTACATGTTATTTTTTTAATTTTATTTTTTTTGATACATTTTCAAAAAAAACCTTCTAAAAACATTATCGGGGTATTATCTGTAGAATTTGAGGACAAACATGAATTATGTCCATTTTGGAATAAGGCCATAACATAACACAATGTGGAAAAAGTCAAGCGCTGTGAATACTTTCCAAATGCACTGTATCTGTATCTATTTTCAATGAATTTCTACGTATTCATGTTCTCCTTATTAATTTGATAAAGAAGCAGTTTGATGATCCAAGCAGACGCATAAGTAAACATATACAATAAGAAGCTCTATTTCAAGGGGTGTCAAACTCATTTTAGATCGGGGGCCACATGGAGAAAAATCTACTCCGGACTGGTAAAATCACGGCACGATAACTTAGAAATAAAGACAACTTCAGATAGTTTTCTTTGTTTAAAAATAGAACAAGCACATACTGAAAATGTACAAATCATAATGTGTTTTTTTTTTTTTTTACACTTACACTGCAAAAATTCAGTGTTGAAAAACAAGGAAAAAAAATATTTTACTTGAACTAAGCAACATTGTCTGCCAAAAGAACAAGAAAATTTGGCTTGTCAAGACTTTCCGAAACAAGTAAAATTAGCTAACCTCAATGAACCCCAAAATACCTTAAAATAAGTATATTCTCACTAATAACAAGTGCACTTTTCTTGATAGAAAAAACTAATATGAGACTTTTTTTCTCTGTATGTTGAAAAATATTCTTAAATTAAGTAAATGCTAGTGCCATTATCTTGACATAATGATATGCGCTCGGCATTACATTTTCTGAAACCAGCAAACTTATACTAAGAACTAGTTTAATTTTCTTAATGGAAAGGCAACGAGGCAACCGCTTGTTACTCTCGGGGTCTCCTTGCCGCTCAGGCAAATGATATGGTCTGAAAATGCATTTTCCCATCGATAACATGACATCATCGCGCCAAGTGCGTGCTCTTTCAGTCAATTAGTGCGCAAGGAATATATATATATATACATACATACATATACATATATATATATATATATATATATATAGGTACAGCCCGGGCCCCGGCCAATTTTTTTTTAATTGTAATTTTGAAGAATTTATCTGAATGTGCATGAACTATTTCTGTTCAAAATTGTTTGAAATGTCAAATGTTTAAATACTAACTGTCAGTTTACTGTACTGTGCCAACTGTACTAAAATAAGAGTACATCTTTTCTATTGTTTCATTAAAAATAAGACAGCAAAGTCCATTTGGCTGTCATCTGTTTTAATTATGAGACACAACTGTGTCAAAGTCATGATTTTTTTTATTTCATGCTTGAAATAAGAAATAATTACTTTGAAAAAGCAGTTTTATACTTGTGAGTGTTGATGACACAGCTTTGCAACAGTTGATATTCTAGTTTCAAGCATGTTTTACTCAATATAGGTCATAACATCTCAGCAACAAACTGTAATATCTTACTGAGATAATTTAGGACCAAAACACTTAAAACAAGTAAAAGACTAACATAAAATCTGCTTAGTGTGAAGAATTATCTTATCAGACAGAAAATAAGCAAATTTCACCCTTATTTGAGATATTTAATCTTACTTAGATTTCAGTTTTTGCAGTGTACATGTTGCGGTTAATAGTATTCTATTTTTATTTGTCGTTATTTATACTTTCTGAATAAATTATGTGATTATATTCATCAGTCAACTCATTGGTGTTAATTTTTTATCTATCAAGATACAAAAAATAATATCAAAATCAAATTACAGGACGTTATTTATGTAGTTTGTTCATTTTCCTCGATTGGTGCACTAACATTACGTGTTTTTGTTTTGTTTTTGTTTTACATATGTAGCATAATCTACAAAGATACAAATAATTGGAATTGCGACATCTAGTGGACACATTTAGAACAGCAGTTTCTTTCACTCAAACATTTCCGCTCATTTTTATACTTAGCAAACTCATCCCGCGGGCCGAATGTTTGACAACCCTGCTCTATTTGATGCCTTTTTATTAAAGGGGAACATTATCACCAGACCTATGTAAGCGTCAATATATACCTCAATGTTGCAGAAAAAAGACCATATATTTTTTGAAACGATTTCCGAACTCCAAATGGGTGAATTTTGGCGAATTAAACGCCTGTCTAATATTCGCTCTCGGAGCGATGACGTCACAACGTAGCGTCACATCGGGAAGCAATCCGCCATTTTCTCAAACACCGAGTCAAATCAGCTCTGTTATTTTCCGTTTTTTCGATTGTTTTCCGTACCTTGGAGACATCATGCCTCGTCGGTGTGTTGTCAGAGGGTGTAACAACACGAACAGGGATGGATTCAAGTTGCACCAGTGGCCCAAAGATGTGAAAGTGGCAAGAAATTGGACGTTTGTTCCGCACACTTTACCGACGAAAGCTATGCTACGACAGAGATGGCAAGAATGTGTGGATATCCTGCGACACTCAAAGCAGATGCATTTCCAACGATAAAGTCAAAGAAATTTGCCGCCAGACCCCCATTGAATCTGCCGGAGTGTGTGAGCAATTCAGGGACAAAGGTCATCGGTAGCACGGCAAGCAATGGCGGCAGTTTGTTCCCGCAGATGAGCGAGCTAAACCCCCTATCGACCCTAGCTTCCCTGGCCTGCTGACATCAACTCCAGAACTGGACAGATAAGCTTTCAGGAAAAGAGCGCGGATGAGGGTATGTCTCCAGAATATATTAATTGATGAAAATTGGGCTGTCTGCACTCTCAAAGTGCATGTTGTTGCCAAATGTATTTCATATGCTGTAAACCTAGTTCATAGTTGTTAGTTTCCTTTAATGCCAAACAAACACATACCAATCGTTGGTTAGAAG
Source organism: Nerophis lumbriciformis (assembly GCF_033978685.3). Lineage (NCBI taxonomy): Eukaryota > Metazoa > Chordata > Actinopteri > Syngnathiformes > Syngnathidae > Nerophis > Nerophis lumbriciformis. The sequence goes on along the minus strand of NC_084578.2, from coordinate 18,067,261 downwards.
GCGATCGCCAAATTCGTCCTCGCTTTCTCCCGTGTCGCTGGCTGTCGTGTCGTTTTCGTCGGTTTCGCTTGCATACGGTTCAAACTGATATGGCTCAATAGCTTCAGTTTCTTCTTCAATTTCGTTTTCGCTACCTGCCTCCACACTACAACCATCCGTTTCAATACATGCGTAATCTGTTGAATCGCTTAAGCCGCTGAAATCTGAGTCTGAATCCGAGCTAATGTCGCTATAGCTTGTTGTTCTTTCCGCCATGTTTGTTTGTGTTGGCTTCACTGTGTGACGTCACAGAAAAATGGACGGGTGTTTATAACGATGGTTAAAATCAGGCACTTTGAAGCTTTTTTTAGGGATATTGCGTGATGGGTAAAATTTTGAAAAAAACTTCGAAAAATATAATAAGCCACTGGGAACTGATTTTTAATGGTTTTAACCATTCTGAAATTGTGATAATGTTCCCCTTTAATGTCACCATATAAGACCTTGAAGTGTCCGAATCACCGAACAAAATGTGTTCCAAGTAGAGTATATTGTGCTCAAAAGGTCGAATGTGATTTCCTTTCATGCTGAAATTTTTCCTTTCGAATGTTGGTTATATTGTTTTGTTACGGTAAAACGCTGTCGTTATCGCTTGTCTTTATTCTGTCGAACCTCTGTGCTTTAAAACAAACAGGCCAACATATCGGTCTGATTAGTTACACTTGTCAAAATCTTTTGAATAATGGTCTGGGGGCTCATGCATCATTGCAGAAGGCGTAATCACATGACATTACAGGTAAGCCAGAGTATGAATAACAGCAAGCCTCTGAAACAATTCTCATACGAAGCAATTCCCAAGATATCGCATCAAGGAACTGCGACGTGTAGTGCAAAGCAATAAGCAAATAGCGTGTGCTGTGATTTCTTACATCGCAGCTCGCCTCTAAAATATAGATGGTAGAAATGATAGATGTTCTGCAAAGACAGATGCTTTAGGTTGCACACGCTCCCATGCACAGTATGTAAATGATTACTAGAGCTATACAAAGGATATTACAAATGAACTGAACACTGAAGCACACATAATGTGGCTATTTATTGCTTTCCGTCTATACTGTGTGTTGGTCCAATAAAAAAGAAGACATGTATATCATCGCAAGGACTGAATAAGGTAAATTGCCTGCAGATAAAATACACTGCAAAGGAAGTAATACTGGAAAGGGGAGAATTTAAATTGGTAATAACTTTTACTTTACCATCATCATTGTTTAGAATTGTAATTTTTTTTTTTTTTTACTTTGACATGACAATGGTGTTGATTGTTGCACGCCGTGACAAATATTACTGTATTGTGTCATATACTATATAGTAAATTAGAGTTTTCCACTATAAACAACTGCTTATTATAGAACATAACAAATACCTTAGAACCATACTTGCCAACCCTCCCGGATTTTCCGGGAGACTCCCGAAATTCAGCGCCTCTCCCGAAAACCTCCCGGGACAAATTTTCTCCCGAAAATCTACTGAAATTCAGGCGGAGCTTGAGGCCACGCCCCCTCCAGCTCCATGCGGACCTGACTCCGCTTTCCCACGATATAAACAGTGTGCCTGCCCAATCACATTATAACTGTAGAATGATCGAGGGCGAGTTCTTGGTTTCTTATGTGGGTTTATTGTTAGGCAGTTTCATTAACGTCCTCCCAGCGCGGTAACAACATACAAACGTAAAGCAGTTTGTCTGCCGTAAACAGCAATGTTGTGACACTCTTAAACAGGACAATACTGCCATCTATAACATCAATAACATATACGGCTTTTAGAGAGTGCAGTGCACAACTGCGCACACAACAAGGAGACGAAGCAGAAGAACGAGGAAGATACAACCATGGCGACTCCGACGACGAGTAAGATGAAGAAATACGCTTTGTTGCACCTTTCCTGCCTGAGTCCGGCGACTAGTTGCAAATCTTGCTTTATTGATTGCTTGCACACAGCCAATCCAACACAAAACAAACTAGTCCCGCCCGGACTCACGCTACCGCTCCCTCTCTTCTCTCGCCCACACACTCACTGACGTCACTCACCTCACATGCTCACCTATTAAAGGGCCACACTTACACATACGCTACTCTCAAAACAGCTTGTAAGTTCCAAGCCGCAGCTGTGATTGGACCTGGATAGCCTCCAGGAAGAAGTAGTGGACTACCAAGTGCTTGGCACTGAAGATCTTCCTCAGGAAGCAAAGATTGACCGGTTTTGGGCCATGCTAGGGAGAGGTGGAAGATTCCAGACTCTAGTGCATTTGATGAAAGCACTTTTGTGCGTGCCACACATCAATGCATCATCAGAGAGGGTGTTCAGCATGGTTAGAAAAATAGTGACAGAGAATAGAACAAGGATGGACAATTCAACCCTTAACTCAACAATGAGTAGATGAGTGTTATGTGTGTGTATATGTGTAAATAAATGAACACTGAAATTCAAGTATTTCTTTTATATATATATATATATATATATATATATATATATAGCTAGAATTCACTGAAAGTCAAGTATTTCTTATATATATATATATATATATATATATATATATATGAAATACTTGAATTGGTGAATTCTAGCTGTAAATATATTCCTCCCTCTTAACCACGCCCCTAACCACGCCCCGCCCCAACCACGCCCCCCGTCCCACCCCCGACCACGCCCACCCCTCTCCCCACCTCCCGAAATCGGAGGTCTCAAGGTTGGCAAGTATGCTTAGAACAGGGCTCTCAAACTTGATTTAAATGGATTGTCATAATATCTGACAACTACCCGCCAAACGTGTGTGGGCCACAATTACACTAAACTATTAATTAAATAGAGGGCAACAAAATATGGGCCGTGAGTTTGACACCCTGCCTTGAAGGGGTCATATAATTATTTTCTTTCTACATTTAAAACAAATCATTGTGGTCTACTTATCATCTTATGGTGTTTTTGCTTAAAATTTTGCACATATTTTTTTCCCAGACCATTTTCAGGTTGCTTTATGATCATCTCGTCAGGATGCACCTTTTTGTGGGGTGGTCTTATTTACGTGCCTCCACTTTGACTGCGTCTTCTCCTTGTCAGCTAGGTTGTTTTTAGCGCTTACATATCAAGTTTAATGACAGATTAAGTTCAAACTATACATTACCTTGTTTTAGAAATGGCAACAGCGAAGGATGCATGTGCAGAAGATAGAATGAGGGAAGTAACCAGACTACAATGGCAGACTCGCACAAAGCTTTTCGGGTAAAATTTTACCATATATGGAGATAATCTGTTGAATCGCTTAAGCCGCTGAAATCCGAGTCTGAATCCGAGCTAATGTCGCTATAGCTTGCTGTTCTTTCCGCCATGTTTGTTTGTGTTGGCTTCACTATGTGACGTCACAGGAAAATGGACGGGTGTTTATAACGATGGTTAAAATCAGGCACTTTGAAGCTTTTTTTAGGGATATTGCGTGATGGGTAAATTTTTTTTAAAAACTTCGAAAAATATAATAAGCCACTGGGAACTGATTTTTAATGGTTTTAACCATTCTGAAATTGTGATAATGTTCCCCTTTAAATCAGCTTGGTACAGACGAGGGCGTCATCTGTTTTACACCCGCCTTCAAGCTAGTAACCTCTTGTCATGGAAATGCAAAATCCCTGCATCCTGGGCTGGCACACAGTCGAACAGAGATGAGCCAAGCCAGCATATTTACATGAAAAGCGGCTTCAGACGTTCTATAAATTCCTTCTTTTCCAGCCGGCGTTGTAGAGCTCTGAATATGAGTGAAATAGTGGGAAAAAAAGAAGGAAAAAAAAAAAAGCCTAAAGCAACTTGTCAACTGTTCCTCCTTGTAATAGCAGAAGCAAATATAGGAGTGTTCTAAGAGCAAACATGCAGGAGTTGATAGCGCATGTGTATTATTTACATGTCATCAGAGATGCACGTCTGGTAGAACAAACCACATGAAAGCAGTGAGACGTGTTAACAGGGGGCGGAGGTAACAGGAACAAGAAAGGAAAAAAAAAAAAAAAAAACACACACAGGTGTCACTAGCTTCTTTAACAATCTCGCAAACAAGTACAGGAATTTAATGAGATGCACTTTTATGTTCCACTTGAAAAACAATGCTTTGTTAGTGGTGTAATATGATTGGCAAATGACACAACATCATGTTTTTTGCCTCACTGTATTTAAAAACTTCTAGCTGAAAAGGCTGTGGATGAATTGTGTTGGTATTCCCAGCGTCGTACTTCATAGTCCTTTACAGCGTTTGGTGGAATGGGCCTCGTTGTAATAAAATGTGTTTTCTTAGGCCGAATTGTTTGAGGACACAATTTAGTTTCTGGCAATCACATCCATCGTCCCACATTGATGTCTCATTACCTTTTTTTTTTTTTCCCCAGGAAATGACACTGTTTACTGGACAGACATGGGTCTGAACAGAATTTCCAGGGCCAAGCGCGATCAGACGTGGAGGGAGGACATCATCACTTCTGGCATTAGCAGGGTCGAAGGCATTGCTGTTGACTGGATGGCTGGTCAGTGTTATTAATCGAGAATGCCGTAATTAAATTTAAATACACCATTTGCATACACGGGCTTCACGGTGGCAGAGGGGTTAGTGCATCTGCCTCACAATACGAAGGTCTTGAGCAGGCCCGGCCCTAACCAATCTGGCGCCCTAGGCAAGATTTTAGGTGGCGCCCCCCCACATCGGCAGTGAAGTGTATATACTCACAAGAAACCGAATAGCTTTGTCTTTGACCCTTTTTTTTTACTTACACCTATACCTAATATATAAAGGGGTGGAAAAGTGACTATACCTGCAGGGCAAACATTAGCTAACCAGAAGGCAATAACAATGTAAACAAAAACACCTGCTTAAAAGATCTAATACAAATGTCCCTGAGGAATGTAAGGTGGGAGTACTGTAATTACCTAACGTTACATTATTATTTTCCATAACAATTTAGCCCCCTCCACAATATTAACCCGACGTTAAAACAGAACTAGCTATTTATTGATTAGCAATTGCCGAATCATGTAACATTAGCTTAATGCTAAAAAGCCAGGTTACTATCACATTCTGTAACAGACAAATAATTTCATGTAGGCTAACGTTACCTACCTGCTACCTCTGTCTTTTCTCGTTTCTCCTCCTCTTCTTTTCTCTTTTTTCTTCCCTGGGCACCTGACAGTTTTGGCCGTTTTGACATCTTGTGTTGATTTTTTGATGTGGTGACGTCCAAAAAGAGTCATGATACGGGAAAGGAGGGGGCGCACCGTGCGGGGGGAGGGGGGAGCGTATTGTTGTAACAGATAATATTTCTATTAAATAGGCTTTAATTTGCATTTTAATTAACGTGGGGTTATTTTTTGTATTCAGAAATAATAGTACCAACTTTTTTTTTTCTTTTTTTTCTCCAACATTTGTGGCACTGGCGTGGCGCCCCCTGATGGACGGCACCCTTAGCATTTGCCTATACGGCCTATGCCACGGGCCGGCCCTGGTCCTGAGTAGTCTTGGGTTCAATCCCGGGCTCGGGATCTTTCTGTGTGGAGTTTGCATGTTCTCCCCGTGACTGCGTGGGTTCCCTCCGGGTACTCCGGCTTCCTCCCACCTCCAAAGACATGCACCTGGGGATAAGTTGATTGGCAACACTAAATTGGCCCTAGAGTGTGAATGTGAGTGTGAATGTTGTCTGTCTATCTGTGTTGGCCCTGCGATGAGGTGGCGACTTGTCCAGGGTGTACCCCGCCTTCCGCCCGATTGTAGCTGAGATAGGCTCCAGCGCCCCCCGCGACCCCAATGGGAATAAGCGGTAGAAAATGGATGGATGGATTTGCATACACTACTTTTAGAACCTGTCTACATTAAGCCGGACAGCTCATTAAACGAATAAGTATTTAGCCTAAACCATTGGCGTTGTTAGGCCTATTTTAGGGGGGCTCAAACCCCCCTAAAATATTCTTAAGCCCCCCTAAATAATTTGGTGTTATATATATATATATATATTTATTTTTTTATTTATTTTTATTTTTTTTATTTTTTACAAATACATGCCGATATATTCATTATAAAGAGGCCCGAATATGAGTTTAAATAAATAATCATATAAACTGTCATTATTCACTCAGTTTCCCCTCACTTTATAGCGTAAATCACCAAAAATGATTCCCGGGCGCGGCACCGCTGCTGCCCACTGCTCCCCTCACCTCCCAAGGGGTGATCAAAGGGATGGGTCAAATGCAGAGGACAAATTTCACCACACCTAGTGTGTGTGTGTGACAATCATTGGTACTTTAAGGTAGAGAACCCCTTTAGTGTGTCGGTATCCAATCCATTCCACTTGTTCATATAGAAAATGCCCACATCACTCAAAAACCAGTCCGCATTTTCTCTGCGACCTTACTTGCGGTCCTTGGACTTGTTCATATAGAAAACGCCCGCATCACTCTTGTAGAATCTATATAAAGTAATATACATTAGCCTAATGTTAAAATATTGAAAACAACATAATTAAATAGATTTGTTTTATTGTATTGTCACATTAATAGCTGTTGTATTATTATAGGATGGCTTGTTAAACATTTCATAGGATTTTCAGAGGGAGGAAAAACCAAGACATTTAATATAAAATGTAAAATGAATAAATACATAAAAAGAAAAAGAGAAAAAATGGTTAAAAGCCATCGTCCCGGGGAGCATTTCATTTCGTCCCGTGCATTTTTTAAATAATAATAACAATGAATAATTTCTAAGTCTTTGTTAGCCGTTTGTCAAGTTTTGTGCTTGTGTGCTACGTTCGCTGTCCTGGGGGCTAAGCCCCCCCTGTCCTTAAAAGCTAGTGACGCCCCTGTCCTAAGCCCCGTTTCGGCCACACTAAATCATCGTTTAAGGTTCCCGTCTTTGTGTCATGATCCGTGGCCCGGATCATGTTTTTGTTATGTTCTGTTATTTTTGGACTCCCTTAGTTCCGGTTTTGAGCACCTCTGGGTTTGTTTTGGTTTCTATGGGGATTAATTTGGTTCACATGCCTCTGGTTAGTGGTCGACACACTCACCTGCAGTCGACTACTAATCAGAGAGCTATTTATTCACCTTTCTCGCCACGCTCAGTCTGGCTTCTTTGTTTGCTTCATGCAACAAGTTAGTTAGTAGTTCTTGACTCCTAGTTTATGCTTCCTGTGCTAAGAGGTAGCCTTGGCTTCCCGCGTTTTCCTTCTGCTTGTTTTGTGTTTTTGGTACGTGTTTAATTTTGAAGATTAAATCATGTTCCTACCTGTAAGTCCTGTCCAGAGTCGTCCGTTTGCATCCCGGGGGAACGAACCGCGCAGTAAGCTTTGGATATTTTTTTTACACGGGTAAGTGCGCCGTCTATTTCTTGAGTCTTAGCTTCGTATGGACTCATTGATCGTTTACAAACTGAGTTCGGAGAGGAAGTGACGTCAGAAAGCACACGCCACAGCCAGCTTCATAATAAAGCGGTTTCGTAACTCGGAGCTACTGGAAATATGGAGGCGAATCATTCAGACATGCCCGTGTTTCTTCTTCCGTCTGTACAGACGCTTGCGGAAATCACATATGAATACCTTAAGAGAAAGCGATTGCAGCTATTTCGGATACAATCTTGGATGTGATAAAAAAAAAAGACAGCGTGTGTTTTGTATAACCTGGTCGTCGAGGGAAGACTACGGAAAACGGCGAATGCTTTTGGACTGGCAAAGCAGACTGTATCAGTTATTGTCCGCCATGTATGTCGCGGACTCAACGTCTAGGTCCAGAGTATATAAGGTCACAATGGACAATGAAGGTGAAGGCAAAAGAGTGAGGAGTGTCCTGACCAGATATCTACATCCCTAGATTGATTGATGTACAAACCCCGTTTCCATATGAGTTGGGAAATTGTGTTAGATGTAAATATAAACGGAATACAATGATTTGCAAATCATTTTCAACCCAGTTGAATATGTTACAAAGACAACATATTTGATGTTCAAACTCATAAACATTTTTTTTTTTTTGCAAATAATCATTATCTTTAGAATTTGATGCCAGCAACACGTGACAAAGAAGTTGGGAAAGGTGGCAATAAATACTGATAAAGTTGAGGAATGCACATCAAACACTTATTTGGAACATCCCACAGGTGAACAGGCTAATTGGGAACAGGTGGGCGCCATGATTGGGTATAAAAGTAGATTCCATGAAATGCTCAGTCATTCACAAACAAGGATGGGGCGAGGGTCACCACTTTGTCAACAAATGCGTGAGCAAATTGTTGAACAGTTCAAGAAAAACCTTTCTCAACCAGCTATTGCAAGGAATTTAGGGATTTCACCATCTACGGTCCGTAATATCATCAAAGGGTTCAGAGAATCTGGAGAAATCACTGCACGTAAGCAATTAAGCCTGTGACCTTCGATCCCTCAGGCTGTACTGCATCAACAAGCAACATCAGGGTGTAAAGGATATCACCACATGGGCTCAGGAACACTTCAGAAACCCACTGTCAGTAACTACAGTTGGTCGCTACATCTGTAAGTGCAAGTTAAAACTCTCCTATGCAAGGCAAAAACCGTTAATCAACAACACCCAGAAACGCCGTCGGCTTCGCTGGGCCTGAGCTCATCTAAGATGGACTGATACAAAGTGGAAAAGTGTTCTGTGGTCTGACGAGTCCACATTTCAAATTGTTTTTGGAAACTGTGGACGTCTAACCATCCGGATTATTATAGGCGCAAAGTTGAAAAGCCAGCATCTGTGATGGTATGGATGGTGTATTAGTGCCCAAGACATGGGAAACGTACACATCTGTGAAGGCACCATTAATGCTGAAAGGTACATACAGGTTTTGGAGCAACATATGTTGCCATCCAAGCAATGTGACCATGGACACCCCTGCTTATTTCAGCAAGACAATGCCAAGCCACGTGTTACAACAGCGTGGATTCATAGTAAAAGAGTGCGGGTACTAGACTGGCCTGCCTGTAGTCCAGACCTGTCTCCCATTGAAAATGGGTGGCGCATTATGAAGCCTAAAATACCACAATGGAGACCCCCGGACTGTTGAACAACTTAAGCTGTACATCAAGCAAGAATGGGAAAGAATTCCACCTGAGAAGCTTAAAAAATATGTCTCCTCAGTTCCCAAACGTTTACTGAGTGTTGTTAAAAGGAAAGGCCATGTAACACAGTGGTGAACATGCCCTTTCCCAACTACTTTGGCACGTGTTGCAGCCATGAAATTCTAAGTTAATCATTATTTGCAAAAAAAAAAAAAAAGTTTGAGTTTGAACATCAAATATGTTGTCTTTGTAGTGCATTCAATTGAAAATGGTTTGAAAATGATTTGCAAATTATTGTATTCCGTTTATATTTACATCTAACACTATTTTCCAACTCATATGGAAACGGGGTTTGTAAAATGTTCTTTATCACATTGTTTACTTTCACATGTCCATTAAAGTGTGGCGCATATTTGTAACAGTGTCGGGGGCAGCAGCAGAAGCAGGGAAGCCCAGACTTTCCTCTCCCCAGCCACTTCGTCCAGCTCTTCTCGGGGGATCCTGAGGCGTTCCCAGGCCAGCCGGGAGACATAGTCTACCCAACGTGTCCTGGGTCTTCCCCGTGGCCTCCTACCGGTCGGACGTGCCCGAAACACCTCCCTAGGGAGGCGTTCGGGTGGCATCCTGACCAGATGCCCGAACCACCTCATCTGGCTCCTCTCGATGTGGAGGAGCAGCGGCTTTACTTTGAGCTCCCCCCGGATGACAGAGCTTCTCACCCTATCTCTAAGAGAGAGCCCCGCCACCCGGCGGAGGAAACTCATTTCGGCCGCTTGTACCCGTTATCTTGTCCTTTCGGTCATAACCCAAAGCTCATGACCATAGGTGAGGATGGGAACGTAGATCGACCGGTAAATTAATAAATGATAAATGATAAATGGGTTGTACTTGTATAGCGCTTTTCTACCTTCAAGGTACTCAAAGCGCTTTGACACTACTTCCACATTTACCCATTCACACACACATTCACACACTGATGGAGGGAGCTGCCATGCAAGGCGCTAACCAGCACCCATCAGGAGCAAGGGTGAAGTGTCTTGCTCAGGACACAACGGACATGACGAGGTTGGTACTAGGTGGGGATTGAACCAGGGACCCTCGGGTCGCGCACGGCCATTATTCCACTGCGCCACGCCGTCCCTTTGCCTTCCGGCTCAGCTCCTTCTTCACCACAACGGATCGATACAGCGTCCGCATTACTGAAGACGCCACACGATCTCACGATCTACTCTTCCCTCACTCGTGAACAAGACTCCGAGGTACTTGAACTCCTCCACTTGGGGCAAGATCTCCTCCCCAACCCGGAGATGGCACTCCACCCTTTTCCGGGCGAGAACCATGGACTCGGACTTGGAGGTGCTGATTCTTATTTATGACAGTCCAAATATGTTGAAACACACACGAAGGACGTAGGAGTCTCTGTCCATCGTCAGTCATTGCCTCCTTTCCCCCCAGGCATTTGTGCGTAACTGTGCCAGTTTGCACGCACATTTCAAATGTGCTAAATACAGATGCAAAACAGCAGCCACAGAACAACTTCCGATAATCAACATATATTCTGCCTATACTAGGATTTCCCTTTCTATTTTGCTCATTTAAGAGACACAATCCTCTGCGCATGAGCCTAGTAGATAAGCTCTGCATGCGTTATTAAATTTGCACATGTTTTATTACACGCAAACCTTTAGTACACACTGACCACTGATTTTTTTTTTTTTTTTTTTTTTTCAGAGAACCTTTACTGGACAGACCATGGTTTTAATCTTATAGAAATATCTCGTCTGAATGGTACTTACCGCTCGGTGGTCATATCTGAAGGACTTGATCAGCCCAGAGGTGTTGCTGTGCATCCACAAAAAGGGTACGTATTCATTTTGGTGCTTGTGTTTGTGCCAGCTTATCTCGATGGTATGGGAGCAAATCACTGCTGCCGACAATAACAGTGGTGCAATGGTATATTGTATCGTTGTTATGGTAACCATGGTGTCCTGAATCTGTATTGTTTTTTATTGTATTATAATTTACTTTTTTGATTGTTCTCTTCGAGAAATCAATGTACACTCTGATATACTTTACTATGCATCCCTGGTGGGCAATTCAAACTGTACATCACCCATGTGCCAATTTGTACCATATGTCCCCCTACAAATGACAATGCTCCAGAAGCAAACCAGCATCGCTATAGCAACCAGCACCAATTGTAGTGTTCACACACAGCATGGTGCAAAGGTTAGGGGCATTTACTTTTATTTTTTTTCAAAACAGATACATTACAATGACTCAGTCAGTTTATACGGATCACTTTTGTAATTGTGCACTTGACAAGAAAACAAGATCTTCACATGAGCCAAGTATCTCCTTTTTAAAGGGTCAAATTAGTTGTTTTTTAACGGTCCATCGTTTCATTGCCATTCAACATGTACTTAACAGTGCTATTTGAGCACTAGCCTTTGTGTTTGACTGCTTTGTAGAACTATGTACATGGTACTGACACAGTATACAGTAGTAAATAAAATGTTTACTTACCTACTTACAATAAATGATAATACTATCTTATTCTAAAAGTGACTGCAGCAACCATTGTTGTTACAGCATATATTTTCAAAGGACAATACCATAGAAATTGAATTTGGTTATACTTTAGAGTAGTCAGTGTACAGCTTGTATAACAGTAACAATTTACTATCAGCTGGAAATGACAACTTTAAATGTGGCCGTTATTGTCTAATTAGTTGGAAACACAAATTAACAACGAGACAATTGTCTTTACTGCAGTCAAGCATGGGTGTGGATTGTGTGTGTCACACACAATATTGACATATTGGACATTCAGCTATTTGGAAAATAATGCGTGTGCAGTTATTTCCCGAAGGACAGTAAATATATATACTGTTCCAAGCTGCATACTGAGTACTCTGTGGCATATGTGCTGTTTTTATTGTGCCTTTAAAGTTATGATAAACTGTTGCTGTGTCATGTCTGTGTGATCATGTTTTGTTTTAGTCATGTTCGGTTTTGTTTTTGGACTCTTTGTGCACTTTTGTTTGTTTTGTCACCATAGCAACGCATTAGTTTTCACCTGTCATGTCACGCATCTGTTTCATTTGCACTCACACACCTGTTGTTAATCATGTCTGTGTTATTTAAAGGGGAACATTATCACAATTTCAGAATGGTTAAAACCATTAAAAATCAGTGGCTTATTATATTTTTCGAAGTTTTTTTCAAAATTTTACCCATCACGCAATATCCCTAAAAAAAGCTTCAAAGTGCCTGATTTTAACCACCCGTCCGTTTTCCTGTGACGTCACATAGTGAAGCCAACACAAACAAACATGGCGGAAAGAACAGCAAGCTATAGCGACATTAGCTCGGATTCAGACTCGGATTTCAGCGGCTTAAGCGATTCAACAGATTACGCATGTATTGAAACGGATGGTTGTAGTGTGGAGGCAGGTAGCGAAAATGAAATTGAAGAAGAAATTGAAGCCATATTGGTTTGAACCGTATGCAAGCGAAACCGACGAAAACCACACGACAGCCAGCGACACGGGAGAAAGCGAGGACAAATTTGGCGATCGCCTTCTAACCATCGATTGGTATGTGTTTGTTTTGCATTAAAGGAAACTAACAACTATGAACTAGGTTTACAGCATATGAAATACATTTGGCAACAACATGCACTTTGAGAGTGCAGACAGCCCAATTTTCATCAATTAATATATTTTGTAGACATACCCTCATCCGCGCTCTTTTCCTGAAAGCTGATCTGTCCAGTTTTGGAGTTGATGTCAGCAGGCCAGGGAAGCTAGGGTTGATAGGGGGTTTAGCTCGCTCGTCTGCGGGAACAAACTGCCGCCATTGCTTGCCGTGCTACCGATGTCCTTTGTCCCTGAATTGCTCACACACTCCGGCAGATTCAATGGGGGTCTGGCGGCATATTTTTTTTACTTTATCGTTGGAAATGCATCTGCTTTGAGTGTCGCAGGATATCCACACATTCTTGCCATCTCTGTCGTAGCATAGCTTTCGTCGGTAAAGTGTGCGGAACAAACGTCCAATTTCTTGCCACTTTTGCATCTTTGGGCCACTGGTGCAACTTGAATCCGTCCCTGTTCATGTTGTTACACCCTCCGACAACACACCAACGAGGCATGATGTCTCCAAGGTACGGAAAACAGTCGAAAAAACGGAAAATAACAGAGCTGATTTGACTCTGTGTTTGAGAAAATGGCGGATTGCTTCCCGAGAGCGAATATTAGAAAGGTGTTTAATTCGTCAAAATTCACCTATTTAGAGTTCGGAAATCGGTTAAAAAAATATATGGTCTTTTTTCTGCAACATCAAGGTATATATTGACGCTTACATAGGTCTGGTGATAATGTTCCCCTTTAAGCTTTTCATTTTCTGTTGGTTGGCCTGGCGACATCACATTCATGCTCTGCACTCTTGACACGCTGCTTACTCTGTCCAGGTCATAGTTCATGCTGCTCTTTTCTTGCCACTTAAGTTTTTTTGTTTATTCAAGCCACTGTTTTGTACCTCCGCTGTGAGCGCCTTTTGTTTGTTCCTTTTTTTTCCATAGTTCTGCCTTTGTGCTAGTTTTGTTTTATTAGCCAAGTTTGTTCCCCGCCTTGTGCGTGCCTTTTGTTTATACTTTTTATAATCTATTATTAAATCATGTATTTACCTTCACGCCATGTCCGGTCCAAAACCTTTGCACCATGGGAAAATAAACCACGCCATAGTCCTCGTCTTGACATGCTGAAACATGAATTGCAATTCATCCCAATTGTAAATCAATTTAGAATTTTAAAAAAGCTTTTCAAATTCTGAATCGAATTGTCAACCCAGGAATCGGAACCAGATCGAATCGTTAAGTGCCCAAAGATCCACACCCGTAGTGGACTCACTTGAACACAATGATACACCGCCCATCTACTGTATGATAAACAATTGGATGATGACCACATCAGATACCTTGTGAATACACAAAATACATGTCTTTGTTACCTTGCTTTCCAGGTATCTCTTCTGGACTGAGTGGGGCCAGATCCCATGTATCGGCCGCTCTCGTTTGGATGGTTCAGACCAAGTCACCTTGGTCAACTCAGGCATTATGTGGCCCAATGGGATTTCTATTGACTATGAGGTAAAGTGCATTGGTCCTAATTTTATATACTGTATACTAGGGTTGTATACCAGTATTAGTATAGTACCGCGATACTAATAAATCATTGTTGGTACTATATGGCCTCTGAAACGTACTGGTCCCAGTCGATACTACTATGATTACGTCGATATTTTTTGGCATCACATCTTCTTTTGTTTTTTTTTAAATGTATATTATGTTTATAAACTCAGGAAATGTGTCCCTGGACACATGAGGACTTTGAATATGACCAATGTATGATCCTGTAACTACTTGGTATAGGATTGATACCCAAATTTGTGGTATCATCCAAAACTAATGTAAAGTGTCAAACAACAGAAGAATACATTTTTACATTTAAACAGAAGTGTAGACAGAACATGTTAAAAGAGAAAGTAAGCAGATTTTGACAATAAATGAACAAGTAGATTAATAATTAATTTTCTACCACTTTTCCTTAATAATGTTGACAAAATAATAGAATGATAAATGATACAATATGTTACTGCATATGTCAGCAGACTAATTAGGAGCCTTTGTTTGATTACTTACTACTAAAAGACAAGTTGTCTCGTATGTTCACTATTTTATTTAAGGACTTAACTGCAATAAGAAACATATGTTTAATGTACCCTAAGACTTTTTGTTAAAATAAAACCAATAATGCAATTTTTTTGTGGGCCCCTTTATTTAGAAAAGTACCGAAAAGTATTGAAATACAGTAATTTTAGTACCAGTACCAAAATATTGGTATCGTTACAACACTACTGTATACTGTATTAGCAGTCTTGCTGTACCTATATCTTATCTTATTCTACCATAGAAATGTCCGCAGCAATGTTGTGTAATATTCATTTTAAAATTGCCTCTCAGGAAAACACATTATACTGGTGCGACACCCGCACAGATAAGATTGAGAGGATCAACCTTGAGACAGGTGAGAGCCGAGAGATAGTATTGTCTTCGGCCAATGTGGACCTGTTCTCGGTGACTGTGTTTGGGCCTTACATCTACTGGTCTGACAGGTAATTTACACTTCTCTATTTTACTAGAAAGCTTGCACTACACCTGCTTCATATTAACCATCGATATTAAAGTATGAAAGTGCAATCTCACCTGTTATCAGGGAAGACATGTCCAGTTCTGATAAATATTTCTGCTCTGGCCGCATCCTTGCTTATCTGGTTGGATAGCGGTCATGGTTTACAAGCATGCAGTATATTCCCACTGTTATTACGTCAAAGCCATGTCCATAGCTGCATCCTCAAAGGACACTGACTTGTCTTTATTTAGTTGTCCTTTAGGGGTATTTGTGTCAGACTTGGTAAAATTGATTTTGGGAATTTACATACTTGTCAAATCCAGCTGCTGCACAAGTTGAATCTGTAGCAGCAGCTGACTACCACAGGAGTAAGGCGTTAGATTTATTGTGCTCGTGTGCATCATTATTCATATTTTATGTTCAAATGTTGTGGTTGCTGTATTGAATTTTATTTTGGTGTTACGATCACTCTAGCTACAGTGGGCCAAATAACTTTGTGATCCCCTGCTGACTGTGCAAGCTTTATCCCCTTACAAAGACATGAACCGTCCACATGTGTGGTAGTTATTTTTTTTAAAACGGTAACGTAAATACAACAACAATAACATTAATTTAAAAAAAACACTGAAAAGCAACAATACCGTAAATTCCGGACTGCAGTACATACTTGCCAACCCTCCCGATTTTCCCGGGAGACTCCCGAATTTCAGTGGCCCCTCCCGAAAATCTCCCGGGGCAACCATTCTCCCGAATTTCTCCCGATTTCCACCCGGACAACAATATTGGGGGCGTGCCTTAAAGGCACTGCCTCACCTAAAAAGGAGACTATTATATATGTCTCCGTTATCCATAGATTTATCTGTAACCCATAAAGTAGGCAGGCACGGAGTTATTTCTCAGCGTGTGTTCCAGCCGGCACGTAAATACACTGACACACAACATCCAGATTCCCATCATGCATTGCTTCAAAACTATGGCAAGTAGTTATGTCCAAAAACATAACAGAGACGAAGCAGAAGAACGAAGAAGAGACATGGCGACGACGAGTAAGAAGAAGAAGAAGTACCAAAATGATTGGAAAAAATAATTTCAGTTCATCCAGGTTCATCCCTGCAAATTTACACACTTCTATTAAATAAATAAATGATAAATGGGTTGTACTTGTATAGCGCTTTTCTACCTTCAAGGTACTCAAAGCGCTTTGACACTACTTCCACATTTACCCATTCACACACACATTCACACACTGATGGCGGGAGCTGCCATGCAAGGCGCTAACCAGCAGCCATCAGGAGCAAGGGTGAAGTGTCTTGCTCAGGACACAACGGACATGACGAGGTTGGTACTAGGTGGGGATTGAACCAGGGACCCTCGGGTTGCGCACGGCCACTCTCCCACTGCGCCACGCCGTCCCTATTAGCCCGGGTCCAGTGGACTCGGACATCTTATATGTAATAGAAATGTGTAGGAGGGGTGTATGGTGTGTGTGGTCATTAAATATGTATTCTGATATATGTTCTTCACAGAAAATGAGCCAAAGTCAGTGAGTCTCAGTTTGAAAAATTAATTAATTGTCTCATTTTTCTTTTAATAAAAAATGAAAACGGGTCCTACAGCCCTGAACACCACACAAGGGTGTGGTGTTCGGAAACAAATGTTTGTTTCATCTGACCACAGAACTTTCCTCCAGAAGGTCTTATCTTTATCCATGTGATGTCAGATGAAACAAAAATGTAGCTGTTTGGCCACAATACCCAGCAATGAAGGTCCTGAGTAGTCTTGGGTTCAATCCCGGGCTCGGGATCTTTTTGTGTGGAGTTTGCATGTCCTCCCCGTGACTGCGTGGGTTCCCTCCGGGTACTTCCTCCCCTTTCCAAAGACATGCAACTGGGGATAAGTTGATTGGCAACACTAAATTGGCCCGAGTGTGTGGATGTGAGTGTGAATGTTGTCTGTCTATCTGTGTTGGCCCTGCGATGAGGTGGCGACTTGTCCAGGGTGTACCCCGCCTTCCGCCCGATTGTAGCTGAGATAGGCTCCAGCGCCCCCCGCGACCCAAAAGGGAATAAGCGGTAGAAAATGGATGGATGGATGGATGTTTGGAGGAGAAAAGGTGAGGCCTTTAATCCCAGGAACACCAATCCCTACCATCAAGCACGGAGGTGTTAGTATTATGCTTTGGGCCTGTTTTGCTGCCAATGGAACTCACATCCCACACTCCTCTTTTGTAAAGTAAATTTGTACAGCCGATATGGGCATCTACATGAACAATATGATTTGCCTGAGAAGTTGGACAGGACAAAAATTAAAATTCAAGCAGAAGCTTGCCAGAAGCTTGTGGATGGCTACCAAAAGCGCCTTATTGCAGTGAAACTTGCCAAGAGACATGTAACCAAATATTAACATTGCTGTATGTATACTTTTGACCCAGCAGATTTGGTCACATTTTCAGTAGACTCATAATAAATCATACTTGCCAACCCTACCGGATTTTCCGGGAGACTCCCGAAATTCAGTGCCTCTCCCGAAAACCTCCCGGGACAAATTTTCTCCCGAAAATCTCCCGAAATTCAGGTGGACTCAGGTCCATGCGGACCTTAGTCCGCTTTCCCACAATATAACTGTAGAATCATGGAGGGCGAGTTCTTGGTTTCTTATGTGGGTTTATTGTTGGGCAGTTTCATTAACGTCCTCCCAGCGCGGCAACAACACACAACAACAGCAGTCACGTTTTTGTCTACCGTAAAGCAGTTTGTCTGCCGTAAACAGCAATGTTGTGACACTCTTAAACAGGACAATACTGCCATCTAGTGCATTTGATGAAGGTTTTTTTGTGCGTGCCACACAGCAATGCATCATCAGAGAGGGTGTTCAGCATGGTTTGAAAAAGAGTGACAGAGAATAGAACAAGGATGGACAATTCAACCCTTAACTCAACAATGAGTAGATGAGTGTTATGTGTGTGTATATGTGTAAATAAATGAACACTGAAATTCAAGTATTTATTTTATATATATATAATATATATATGTATAAAATAAATACTTGATCCATCCATCCATCCATTTTCTACCGCTTATTGCCTTTGGGGTCGCTGGAGCCTATCTCAGCTACAATCGGGCGGAAGGCGGGGTACACCCTGGACAAGTCGCCACCTCATCGCAGTATATATTTATATATATATATATATATATATATATATATATATATATAATAAAAGAAAAATAAATATATATTTATAGCTAGAATTCACTGAAAGTCAAGTATTTCTTATATATATATATATATATATATATATATAAAATACTTGACTTGGTGAATTCTAGCTGTAAATATACTCCTCCCCTCTTAACCACGCCCCCTGCCCCCCACCCCCCCACCCCCACCTCCCGAAATCGGAGGTCTCAAGGTTGGCAAGTATGTAATAAATTCATAAAAGAACCAAACTTCACGAATGTTTTTTGTGACAAACAAGTATGTGCTCCAATCACTCTATCACAAAAAAATAAGATTTGTAGATATTATTAATTACATATGTATGTAAACTTTTGACCACGACTGTATGTGCTTGTCAATAAAGTTTATCCACCAGGTAACGTTATTTTCCCGCGTGTGACTATTCTGTCTCTCTCAATTAAAATCTCAATTAAAATCAGCCTTCTAAAAAAAGTTCATGTCTTTGTAAGGAAAAAACCTTTGACAGAGTATCAAGTGATTATTCCCCCGATGTTTGTACTGGAAAGCCAGAAATGCTGCTTTTAAAATACATCCTGTCACTAAATGTAAAAAGCATGTTTTCACCCTCTGACACGTGCTCTAGGGCTTTCTCCAACGGTTCAATCAGACGTGGGTTGAAGACTGACAGCAGCGAGGCCGTGACAATGAGAAGTGGCCTGGGGGTCAATTTGAAGGGTGTGACAGTCTTCAATAGAGGCAGAGAGAAAGGTTCAAGTTGTCACTTCACTCGTTTATTGGTTCACACAATGATTGCCAGATGATTGTTCTTTAAAACACTGTTTGTGAATACCCTCTAGTGAAGATGTGCACAAATATCCTTTAATTGTGATTGGTAAATGTTCTTGTGGCAGGTTCAAACCCTTGCGCCAGGAGCAATGGTGGCTGCCACCAGCTTTGCTTTCATTTAGGAAGCGGCCGTCGGACCTGCTCCTGCGCCCATGGCCGCTTATCAGAGAATGGCTTTTCCTGTGAACGCTATGAAGGGTATCTGCTCTACTCTGAGAGGACAACATTGAAAAGCATCCACCATTCAGATGAGAGTGACCTCAACTCGCCTGTCCAGCCCTTTGAAAATCCGGCTTTTTTCAAGAACGTCATAGCCTTGGCCTTTGACTACAGTCAGAATGCAGCGGGGACCAACCGCATTTTTTTCAGTGACGTTCACTTTGGAAATATCCAGATGATCAATGACGACTGGAAAGGACGATCTATTATTGCAGAAAGTAAGTGCAGTTATTATTTGTTACTCTCCTTATTTCACTTGTGTGGTTTGTCATCAGAAGTGGGTGTTCCAGATTGGATCAGAACACTTGAAAATTGGTGTGAATGTCTTTTTTTTGTCTGTACTGTGTGACCTGTGAATGATTGGTGACGGGTCTGGCCCAAAGTCAGTTGGGATAAGTGCTGTCTCAACCGTGACCCTGAACAGGATAAGTGGTAGAAAATAATTGAAAGAGAAAAAGCCCACTTTGTGTGAAATCTAGCATCCAACGCAATCTTGCAGCTACATTATTTTTTTTCTTTGATGTAAAGAGTGTGGATACTAGAGATGCGCGGATGGGCAATTATTTCATCCGCAACCACATCACAAAAGTCGTCATCCACTCGCCATCCACCCGAACCAACATTTTATCAAAACCACACCCGCCCGCACCCGCCCGTTGTTATATATCTAATATAGACGATGCAAGACATTAGTGAGGTTATAAAGCTTTTGCCTGTTAAAGAAAGGAGACTGATCCAATGGAGCAGAGACATCCAATGCGTGATAATATTATTTATCATTATTATAATATTATTGTCATTTCCGTTAAGAAAGTGTTGACTATTGTTGCCAATGTCCTCAGATCAGGAGTGTGTTCCATCCTCACACTTTGTGCGCGCTGTTGCAGCAAGCAGAACGAGGCTTTTAAGAAGTTAAAAAAATGTTTTAGAAAGACTAGGCCTATATTTTCGTTAGGTAAAAAAAATGTTCTGAATTTATTTCAATGAATATTAACTTGTTAACGTTATAATGCTCAAATAGAGACGAGGGCGGGGTGCACAGTGAAACAGTGAACAATTTCGCGACAAAGATTAACCTCTGCAGCCATGACAAAATATCAGACAATCTCCATTGTCAACGACAGGCAGGAAAATAAAGATAAACACATAGCCTATGTTGTAGGCATAGGCATAGGCTCATACGTTTTTAAGTTGAAAAAAAAAAAAAAAAAAAGTGCCTCATAAGCCATAGGCTGTCAATCACGCGCACAAACTTAAATTATACAATAACATGTGTATGCCATCCCTATTTAAACAAAAATAAATTAAATAAATAATAATAATAAATTACCTGCAACTTATTGGCCAAGGCAAATAGCTGAAGGGGGGAAATCAAACCCATCAGACTGCACTTTATCATCAAACTTCAATTATAATGAAAATAGACGGTCGCGACAAACAAAGCAGGCTAAATAGCCTTACATTGTCGCCAATCGGAGATGCGCTTCACTTGAAAGCGAGACCAAATAATTATTCACACATAGTAGTATATCTCGAATAGAAAAAAAACACAATAAACAACGCAATTGCCTTAATTCCTTTGCATTGTAGTGCGCCCAAACAACACGTAACCATCAAAATTATTCAGCTGACCGAACTCAATATAGGTTAGACATGGGCTTATTTGGTATAGCCTAGGTAACGTAGACTAATTCGTTTAACATATCCAACCGTATGTCTACTTACTTTTTTTTTTTTTAGCACTATGCAGGAATAAAAGGGCATCTACAGTGCCAGGATTCAGGCGAGAGCGCCTGGCCTCTAAAATGCGCCCTGCTGCGCCGAAGGAGTGCTCACTTGCGCCACTTGTTGCTGGGACGCGGTGCCATCTTTTTCTTTTTTTTTTCTTCTTCTGTTGTGTTGTGTTGTGCTGCAGTGCCTGATGAATAATTGACTGTTTCAAAGAGTGCTGCTCGTTTTTCGTATGTGGGTAACAACATTTAACTATGTATATATATTTCCGAATTGGTTCAACTGCCAACCGCCCGCATCTATTTAAAATCTATTTTTACCCGCCCACCCGCGGTTTATCCGCGGACTCCGCGGTTGTGTCCGCAAACCGCGCATCTCTAGTGGATGCCTTTCAGGTTGTTTTGCCTTGGCAAAGGCCATAATTCCAAACGGTAACACTTTAGTATGGGGAACATATTCTAAGTAACACAGACTTAATTTAGAGTTATTTGGACACTAGGGAACATATTCTACACAGGTCCGGTGGCCATGGATGAAGTGCTGGCTCTCCAGAGTCGGGACCCGGGGTGTACCGCTAGCCTGTGTATCGGTTGGGGGCATCTCTGCGCTGCTGACCCGTCTCTGGTTTCCTGCTGGCCCCACTATGGACTGGACTCTCACTATTATGTTGGATCCACTATGGGCTGGACTTTCACAATATTATGTTAGACCCACTCGACATCCATTGCTTTCGGTCTCCCCTAGAGGGCGGGGGTTACCCACATATGCGGTCCTCTCCAAGGTTTCTCATAGTCATTCACATCACTGGGGTGAGTTGTTCCTTGCCCTTATGTGGGCTCTGTACCGAGGATGCCGTTGTGGCTTGTGCAGCCCTTTGAGACACTTGTGATTTAGGGCTATATCAATAAGCATTGATTGATTGAGTGTTTTTCAACCTTTTTTGAGCCGAACCACATTTTTTTCATCGAAAAAATTCTGAGGCACACCACCAGCAGAAAACATAACAAAAAATTTAACTCAGTAGCCGATATTGACAATAAAAAGTTGTTCTCGCAACTGTTCTCGTACTAGGCCACCTACTCACTGGCCTAGTGGTTAGAGTGTCCACCCTGAGATCGGTAGGTTGTGAGTTCAAACCCCGGCCGAGTCATACCAAAGACTATAAAAATGGGACCCATTACCTCCCTGCGTGGCACTCAGCATCAAGGGTTGGAATTGGGGGTTAAATCACCAAAAATGATTCTCTGGCGCGGCACCGCTACTGCCCACTGCTCCCCTCACCTCCCAGGGGGTGAGCAAGGGGATGGGTCAAATGCAGAGGACAAATTTCACCACACCTAGTGTGTGTGTGACAATCATTGGTACTTTAACTTAACTTAACTTGAATTCAAACCATAACCAACCATGCATCACTATAGCTCTTGTCTCAAAGTAGGTGTACTGTCACGACCTGTCACATCATGCTGTGACTTAGTTGGAGTTTTTTGCTGTTTTCCTGTGTTTAGTGTTTTAGTTCTTGTCTTGCGCTCCTATTTTGGTGGCAGTTTCATGTCTTCCTCGAACGCTATTTCCCCGCACCTGCTTTGTTTTCGCAATCAATACTATTTAAGTTGTGCGGACGTTATCCTTCTTTGTGGGGACATTGTTGATTGTCATGTCATGTACGGATGTACTTTGTGGACGCCGTCTGCTCCACGCACTGTAAGTCTTTGCTGTCGTCCAGCATTCTGTTTTTGTTTACTTTGCAGCCAGTTCACTTTTTGTTTTGTTTTGCATAGCCTTCCCTAGGCTTCAATTCCTTTTCTTAGCGGCACTCGCCTTTTGATTATTTTTGGTTTAAGCGTTAGATACCTTTTAACCTACACTCTGCCTCCCGCATAATGTGATGACGACCTACCATGTTCCCGACATCTACAAAGCAATTAGCTACCTGCTGCCACCTACTGACATGGAAGTATTACATGGTTACTCTGCCGATCTCCAGACAGCACAGACACTCAACAACGGCACATTTGCGGATTATAGTTACTGGTTTGCAAAAAATATTTTTTGGTGGTTGAAAAACACTGTTCTAAGTAACAAAGACTTAAGGGTTAGGGTTAGGGTTATTGTAGTTATGTGTTTTGTTATGTAATAACAGACCATATTCATTAAGTGGTATGGTATTGAAGGGACAATCATATACAACAACTTCCTTACTTAGTACTAATAAGCAATCATTCTGAGGTTATTGAGGGAAGACTCTTAGTTATTGGCTTACTGGTTGTACAATAAGGTCATGCAGAATAAGGCATTAATAAGCACTTAATGATGACTAATTAAGAGTCAATATGTTACTAATTTGCATGGTACTAATTAATGGTGAATATGTTCCCCATACTAAAGTGTTACCTTCCAAACTAATGCAAGTAGAAATAGAAGGTTTTTGGCATTCTTGTCGGAAGGTATGCATGTCATAAATATTATATTGGAAGACTTGATAGGATTGCTTATTCCTTGGATGGTCTTGTTGTCATTTTTAATAATAACAAGCCGTCTACCAAGTACACACATCATGCCCACTTTTACTACTGTATTGATGATCTTGTATAATTTACCATGCAGGGTCAAATATATTAGAGGATTTTTTTATTTTTTTTTGGAAGGAGGGTGCAGGGGGACTATAAACATTTCATTTTGCTTATTTAATGGTTGGCCACCTCCTCTTAAACCGAAAGGAGAAAATCAATGCAAATAACATCTGCCAATTGCAGGCTGACTTCATTAAAGAGTTCTCACTGCACTGTTTTCCAGTTATCTTTTATAGAAAGGATTCATCTTAATGATAAACAATCTTGTTTGTTTTATGAAATTATGCTGAAAATGTATTTCAAATCAGTCTCACATTTATTGCCTACGATTTCAAAAGTAACAACCTAAAAGCTCATATTTATACTTCTGGATTGACAGTTTTTAGTACGTGTTTTAGTCACATGGTTGGACTGCATGGACAAATACAAATCCCATGCCGTTGTTCTAAAGCCCAGTCAGCTCAGCAGTGACAAGCATGACTAGAGTCGAAAAGAGCAGTAAAAATCTGATCTTTTGCTCACAACAATCTTTGATCCCTTCTTTCACGCTACCCAAACCTAGCTCGAATCACACCTCACATCAGCACATGCCAACATGACCTCAGGCCCAAATGTATCAATTTTTAAAACAAATTCCTTACATTTTGAAATTTGGCTTAATCGTGATTAATCACGGGTGAGTACTTGCTTGCATCGTTAAAATTTGCCTAAGAAACGACCCCAATATACGTACACGAATGCAATTTATTGTCAGAATGTCATCTAGTAACGTTTTTAAATATGTTTGTTCCGTACGGCGGGTGAAGGAGACGACACAACGGCAGAGATCAGTTCAATAGGTTTACTGAACCTGATGCTGATGAAGTGGTGGGGTGTGTATACTACTAAAAGTGAATGGTGCAAGACGATGTGCAGAATTAACAATGTAAATGTTACCAGAGTTTGTTGTAAGTGCGTGTTGGATGAGGGGCAAGGGGAGAAGGCAGTCCGTGGGCAAGCAAGAGTCAGGGGGCTGGAGAGAAGCAACGAGGTCCGTGTCCAAGCAGGGGTGGAGGATCGAGGGAGGCAGTCCGGAATCCAAAGGGAAGTCGAGGCACACAGCTCGATCACGGGAAACAGGGGGAATACTGCGGGGAACACAGAGTGCATAAGACACGGGCACAGGAAAGGCACAGAGAGAGCAAGTACGCAGGAGGGAAGCCAGAGACGGGATGCTTACTACAAAGAGTAAACTACGTCCCGGCACTGGATATTCGGGTCTTTATGCTGTCTGTCTTCATCAGACCCAGGTGCGCAGATTGGTGATTGCCTGCAGCCTTGCAGGCGCGTGGCCGCGATGAGGGCAGAGCGACCAGGGACCTGTCCCGGCGCGCTTC
Organism: Nerophis lumbriciformis; assembly: GCF_033978685.3. Classification (NCBI taxonomy): domain Eukaryota; kingdom Metazoa; phylum Chordata; class Actinopteri; order Syngnathiformes; family Syngnathidae; genus Nerophis; species Nerophis lumbriciformis. Next base: position 18,042,077 of record NC_084578.2, on the reverse strand, counting down.
TAGCGGAGGTGCCGGCAGAGCTTGCAGCAGATGACATACGGGATTGCGCATGTGCCGTGACAGTTTTACTTGAATGCATGTCATTTATTTTCCCGAAACTTGCTAACAGTTTTATCTAAAGTGCTTTAAAGCTGTATTTTGGTGTACAGTTTCAAATAATTGCCCCACTTAGAGGCCACATGTTCCTTTGCATATTTTTTGATGCTTTTTTTTTACTATGCATATAATATGGCACAGTGCGATCTATTGCGTTCTGATAAACACCAAATGTTCTGAAATACTACATATAATGTTTTATTATTTAATCCAGGGGTCCCCAAACTTTTTGAGTCGGGGGCCACATTGGGTTAAAACAATTTGGCCGGGCGCCAGGCTGTATGTATATATATATATATATATATACACGCGTTAGGTCAGGAAAAAACACATAGAGGCTATTTCATCCCTACAAGCCTGTTTTGCAGGTTTCCTTGCTCTTCAGGGGAGTTTATGCTATAAACTGTATATTGTATAAACTATAAACTTTAAACAATAAACTCTCCTGAAGAGCAGGGAAACCTGCAATACGGGCTTATAGGGATGAAATAGCCCCTGTGTTTTTTCCTGACCTAATGTGTGTGTGTGTGTATATATATATATATATATATATATATATATATTTATATATATATATATATATATATATATATATATATACAGCCTGGTGCCCGGCCAAATTGTTTAAACCCAATGTGGCCCCCGAGTCAAAATATATATACGGTATTGAGCACTGTATAACGGATAAATCACAGTAACCTCGACTATATATATATATATATATATATATATATATACAGTATATATATATATATATATATATATATATATATATATATATATATATATATATATATATATATATATATATACACACACACACAGGTATGCATATATATATATATATATATATATATATATATATATATACACAGGTATGCATATTTTTATATATATATATATGATTCAATAAACTCCTCTGAAGAGCAGGGAAACCTGCGAAACAGGCTTGTAGGGATGATATAGCTTCTGTGTTTTTTCTTGACGTAACGTGTATATATATATATATATATATATATATATATATATATATATATATATATATATATATATATATATATATATATATATTATATAGGAAAATGCATTTTTAGATAATATGATTTGCCTGAGTGCCTCAGAGACACCAAGAGTAACAAGCGGTAGAAAATGGATTAGAAAGGACAGATATAAAAAAATAAAAAAATAAAAAATAAAAAATGCAAATAAAATAACTTTTTTTTAACTTGGGACTTCCCGCGGGCCAGATTTTGGAAAAATAGTAGTTTGGGGACCCCTGATTTAATCCCTTCTTATAAACATCTTTGACGTTAAAGTAATAGCGTATACAATAACGAAATGAAAAATAACCTCACAGTGACTTTGCTGAGTAAGTAATGTTACAATGAGGTAACTGAGTTACTACCTCAATTACTTTTTGGGTGAAGTAATTAGTAACTGTAACTAATTACTTTTTGAAGATAAGTTGACCAACACTGATGATCATCTACAGATAAACAGATACCATTTGTGAAGCTACAAATGGCTGTCATTGCCAAGTGTTGTACTGAAGATTCATTAATTATGTCTGCAAACTACACATTAATGTTGCTTTTTCCCCTTTTATTCTCCCACTTGTCCAATTAAGATAAAGATGTATTCCTGATAAGACAAAAAATGTACTGTTCATTTTTTATTTCCACCGTGGGTATATATTTCCAATAAAACCCTTAAAACCTCGAACAATGTGCTGTATTTTATACAGTATAAGCCAGAATTTCCATATTTCATCCTGGAACTTCTGCCTGCATCCCGCTATTAAGGGAAGGTGCAGATGTTAATCATCCATATTTCCCTAATTAATCTCCATGTCCCCCAATAATTAATCCTTCACCTCACCAACAATTTGTGGCAAACTCTGCCAGATGGCTTCCACTGCAAACTATTAATTAGCGATCAGCTGACTCTGTGTTTGAGGTTTTGGGCTTATGAGCTCCTCGATAGGAACGTTCATGCAAACTCTTTCGGATTTAATATGTTAGGAAACATCTGGTCCTCAACACTTGCAAAATGCATGAGCTAATGGTCCACCAGGATGAGCACAAAGCCCATTAGCGTTTTTGGGGGAAGACATCGGGATAGTGGAGCAGTACAAGTATTTTGTGGAGTACCAACATAGACGTTGTGCACATTAAGCGCAGGAACAGACCTATTTCCGTAGGAGGCTTAGCTCTTTTAATGTGTGCATTTTGTAGATGCTCTACCAGCCCGCGGTATACAGTAGAAAGGGGACTCATATGGCCCCATTCGTTGTGGTTTACCTGGCACATAGAACATGACAAATTAGGGGGGTGCACTATACACTTTAGCCCCCAGACGGAGTGTTTCATATCTTAAAATATGTTTTGTGGCAAATCCAACGTTTAACCACAGCACCAGTTGCTATGTAGGGTGGCACTTTTCATCCTTTTCAGCAGACTGCATTGCAAAATGATTAACCCTCCCATAGCTGTACATTTAGCTTTTTCACTTGGAGCACAGGTGCTACTAAATGAAATAATTTAGTAAAAAATCTAGTAGCACAGAAAAAAATTAGGAGCAATATGAAATGTCCTAATTAACACAATTTTACTATTTACTACTAGGGTTGTACGGTATACTGGTATTAGTCACGTACCGCAATACTAATGAGTCATATTCGGTACTATACCGCCTCTTAAAAGTATCAGTCCCCCATCCATCGTAATCGTGCTTGCTGGGTATTGTGGCCAAACAGCTCATTTTTTGTTTCATCTGACCACAGAACTTTCCTCCTGAATGTCTTATCTTTGTCCATGTGATGTCAGATGAAACACATTTGAGCTGTTTGGCTACAATATCCAGCAATATGTTTTAAGGAGAAAAGGTTAGGCCTTTAATCCCAGGAACACCAAAATTATGCTCTGGGCCTGTTTTGCTGCCAATGGAACTGGTGCTTTACAGAGAGTAAATGGGACAATGAAAAATTCTTCAGGACTACCTAAAATCTTAGTTGGAGTTTTTTTTGGTGTTTTCCTGTGTGTAGTGTTTTAGTTCTTGTCTTGGTGGCTTTTCTGTAGCAGTTTCATGTCTTCCTTGAACGCTAATTCCCCGCACCTGCTTTGTTTTCGCAATCAAGACTATTTAAGTTGTGCGGACGCTATCCTTCTTTGTGGGGACATTGTTGATTGTCATGTCATGTACGGATGTACTTTGTGGACGCCATCTGCTCCACGCGCTGTAAGTCTTTGCTGTCGTCCAGCATTCTGTTTTTGTCTACTTTGCAGCCAGTTCACTATTTGTTTCATTTTGCATAGCCTTCCCTAAGCTTCAATTCCTTTTCTTAGCGGCACTCGCTGTTTGATTATTTTTGGTTTAAGCGTTAGATACCTTTTAACCTACACGCTGCCTCCCAACCTGGGGGCAGGTTGGGTGTTCCAAAAGGACAATGACCCCAAACACACGTCAAAAGTGGTCAAGGAATGGCTAAATCAGGCTAGAATTAAGGTTTTAGAATGGCCTTCCCAAAGTCCTGACTTAAATGTGTGGACAATGCTAAAGAAATAAGTCCATGTCAGGAAACCAACAAATTTAGCTGAACTGCACCAATTTTGTTAAAAGAGAAGTGGTCCGAAACTCAGCCAGAAGCTTGCCAGAAGCTTGTGGATGGCTACCAAAAGCGCCTTATTGCAGTGAAACTTGCCAAGGGACATGTAACCAAATATTAACAATACTGTATGTATACTTTTGACCCAGCAGATTTGCTCACATTTTCAGTAGACCCATAATACATTCATTTTTGTGACCAACAAGTATGTGCTCCAATCACAGAAAAATAAGAGTTGTAGAAATTATTGGAAACTCAAGACAGCCATATGTAATGCATATGGATATACTGTATGTATCATACACTGTCCATATTTAACTATTGGAGCATTACCAGTAGCCTATCTCCAATTTGTTATTGCAGAAAAATGTATTTTCTCAGTTCCAGCTCCAACAGTCTTAGATGTTATGTGAATAGTGTGATCTAAATTTAGTTCCTTTATTTTTGTTTGTCATCAGCGCTATTACAGTTGCAGAAGTGACGCCCACATCAAGTCAGAAGATACACATTAAAGAAGTAGCTAATCCCTTGGCTGTTTTCATGTTCCTCAAGACGTGCTGTTTTTTTTTTTTTTTTTAAACCACAAATAAATGTGCCAGGGTATGAAAGAAGTCCTCAGCAACATGGATGAATGTTTTATCGTTGTTTAGTCCCTAAAGAGCTAAACAGATGGTTTATCATTTACAAAAGAATGACAGCAAAGGTGTCAGTGACTGTGTGGAAGTGTTTTAGAACCTTTTAGGAACAATTCATTTGGTTTGTTGAGGGTGAGCTGAAATAACAATTGTTCGATGCTTAAAAATTAAGAAATGGTGCAATGGAAATTGCACAAAAGGCTATATGTACATACATTAAGAAACAAATGTGGAGTGCAGTGTAAGAAAGCTGCTGTTTGTAGGGGTTTGGATATACAAACCCCGTTTCCATATGAGTTGGGAAATTGTGTTAGATGTAAATATAAACGGAATACAATGATTTGAAAAAACCTTTCCAACCCATATTCAGTTGAATATGCTACAAAGACAACATATTTGATGTTCAAACTGATAAACATTTTTTTTTTTTTGCAAATAATCATTAACTTTAGAATTTGATGCCAGCAACATGTGCCAAAGTACTTGGGAAAGGGCATGTTCACCACTGTGTTACATGGCCTTTCCTTTTAACAACACTCAGTAAACGTTTAGGAACTGAGGAGACACATTTTTTAAGCTTCTCAGGTGGAATTATTTCCCATTCTTGCTTGATGTACAGCTTAAGTTGTTCAACAGTCCGGGGTTTTCGTTGTGGTATTTTAGGCTTCATAATGTGCCACACATTTTGAATGGGAGACAGGTCTGGACTACAGGCAGGCCAGTCTTGTACCCGCACTCTTTTACTATGAAGCCACGTTGATGTAACACGTGGCTTGGTATTGTCTTGCTGAAATAAGCAGGGGCGTCCATGGTAACGTTGCTTGGATGGCAACATATGTTGCTCCAAAACCTGTATGTACCTTTCAGCATTAATGGCGCCTTCACAGATGTGTAAGTTACCCATGTCCACAGTTTCCAAAAACAATTTGAAATGTGGACTCGTCAGACCACAGAACACTTTTCCACTTTGTATCAGTCCATCTTAGATGAGCTCAGGCCCAGCGAAGCAGACGGCGTTTATGGGTGTTGTTGATAAACGGTTTTCGCCTTGCATAGGAGAGTTTTAACTTGCACTTACAGATGTAGCGACCAACTGTAGTTACTGACAGTGGGTTTCTGAAGTGTTCCTGAGCCCATGTGGTGATATCCTTTACACACGGATGTCGCTTGTTGATGCAGTACAGCCTGAGGGATCGAAGGTCACGGGCTTAGCTGCTTACGTGCAGTGATTTCTCCAGATTCTCTGAACCCTTTGATGATATTACGGACCATAGATGGTGAAATCCCTAAATTCCTTGCAATAGCTGGTTGAGAAAGGTTTTTTCTTAAACTGTTCAACAATTTGCCCACGCATTTGTTGACAAAGTGGTAACCCTCGCCCCATCCTTGTTTGTGAATGACTGAGTATTTCATGGAATCTACTTTTATACCCAATCACGGCACCCACCTGTTCCCAATTTGCCTGTTCACCTGTGGGATGTTCCAAATAAGTGTTTGATGAGCATTCCTCAAATGTATCAGTATTTATTGCCACCTTTCCCATCTTCTTAGTCACGTGTTGCTGGCATCAAATTCTAAAGTTAATGATTATTTGCAAAAAAAACATATTTATCAGTTTGAACATCAAATATGTTGTCTTTGTAGCATATTCAACTGAATATGGGTTGAAAATGATTTGCAAATCATTGTATTCCGTTTATATTTACATCTAACACAAATTCCCAACTCATATGGAAACAGGGTTTGTAGACTGATACATGCAGGCATGTGGGAGGTGTGAATCAACACCATGAAGGTGAACACTTTTTTATTATTTTGCCATTGTCGAGTTTTTCTTTTGAACAGTTTTGCAGAGAAGAACATTGATGCCTCCTTGCGGGTAATTTATTTACACAGCATTGGTAAATACATTATCTGATTTCTAACCAAGTCACAATCTGATCGAAATACTTTTTTCCCTTATTGATGTCTCTATCTGGAGATGTAACCCTCACTGAACATACAGTTGTGAAGATAACATACACACATCAGGACCATGAATGCCATTAATTGCAGGCACTAGTTGTCCAGGTTGGAATGATTGAACAACATTAGAGATAAATGCTTTAAAATGTAATATTGGAAATTATCGGTATCGGTTTCAAAAAGTAAAATTTATGACTTTTTAAAACGCCGCTGTACGGAGTGGTACACGGACGTAGGGAGAAGTACAAAGCAGTTGTGTCTCCCAGTCATACTTGCCAACCCTCCAAATTGTCCCGAGAGACTCCCGAATTTCAGTGCCCCTGCCGAAAATCTCCCGGGGCAACCATTCTCCCGAATTTATTCTGATTTCCACCCAGACAACAATAATGGGGGTGTGCCTTAAAGTCACTGCATTTGCGTGCCGGCCCAATCACATAATATCTACAGCTTTTCACACACACAAGTGAATGCAAACCATACTTGGTCAACAGCCATGCAGATCACACTGAGAGTGGCCGTATAAACAACTTTAACACTGTTACAAATATGCGCCACACTGTGAAGTCACACCAAACAAGAATGACAAACACATTTCGGGAGAACATCCGCACCGTAACACAACATAAACACAACAGAACAAATACCCAGAACCCCTTGCAGCACTAACTCTTCCGGGACGCTACAATATAAACCTCCCGCTACCCCTTACCAAACCCCTAACGCCCCCCCCCCACCCCCACCCCCCCAACCCTGCCCACCTCAACCTCCTCATGCTCTCTCAGGGAGAGCATGTCCCAAATTCCAAGCTGCTGTTTTGAGGCATGTTAAAAAAAATAACGCACTTTGTGACTTCAATAACACATATGGCTGTGCCATGTTGCCATTTTTTCCATAACTTGAGTTGATTTATTTTGGAAAACCTTGTTACATTGTTTAATGCATCCATCACAACAAAATTAGGCATAATAATGTGTTAATTCCAAGACTGTATATATCGGTATCGGTTGATATCGGAATCGGTAATTAAGAGTTGGACAATATCGGAATATCGGATATCGGCAAAAAAGCCATTATCGGACATCTCTAAACAACATACATCTATAATGATTTACTTAAATGATTTCAAGTTTGAATTGATTTCAAATTTCTCAAATTTATACAGGGTTAAAACTATACTTACACTTCAATTAAGTTACATACTGCTACTTTTAATATTTGGTTATGAAGGTAGTAACATGTAACGATTAGTTTTCATGACGATTCAATTCGAATCAATTTGATGTTGCAGGAACGATTAATTTTCTTTAGAACAATTCAATCCGAAATGGTCCGTTTACCTTCCGTTCATTCTATTTCCAATTTTTAAATGCAAATCAAAAAAACACATTTCGGGCCATTTTTTTTATTGTCATTTCTGAAACAAACAACTGTTTAATGGCACTTTTTAAAAACGACAATAGGACTCCTGCTGAACAAAGTTGTTGCCACTATGCTAAAAACGTGCTAAATGCAAAGGAAAAGCTAAACTACTGCTTCTGGTTCAACTTGTCATCACACAGATAACCATGCATTTTTGTATTTTGGATGAACATATATTCAATGTTTGTGTTTATCTGGAAAAATAAAAACCCATAAAAGGAAAACTGCACAAAATCCAATTTTATGCCATACCATACCATACTTTATTTATAAAGCCCTTTAAAAACAACCACAGTTGAAGAACAAAGGGCTGCACACCACAAAGAAAATAGGACAGACTAAAAAATAACATTTAAAACAGAAGTAAAATACACATTGAAAAAGAAAATACAAATTAGCCTAAGAACAATTTGTTAAATAAAAAGCAGTTAAAAAAGTTAAAAACAGTTAAAAAAGTTAAAAACAGATTAAAGTCTCATGCTGGGTTAAAAGCCAGTGAATAAAAATGGGTTTTAAGAAGGGTCTTAAAAGTAGCCAAAGTATGGCAATATTTTAATGAAAACAACACTTTTTTGTTTGTTTTCAAATTTGCCATATATAATAAAAATCAAAAAACGGCCCTAATTTTGTTTTTTGATTTGCGTTTCAGAATTGGAAATAGAATGCACGGAAAGTACACGGACCCGAAATGATCAAGTTAGTTGAAATCGATTCAATACATTTTCAGCAAAAAATACTGGATACTGGACGCTGCAGGTTACGTTTATTTTTAAGGAATCAGGTATAAATTAATTATGGTTACAAACAAGTAAGTAAACAACAATTAATGGCCAATGCTTTAACATCGTATTTGAATAAAGTGCAACCAACACTTTAGGTTGAATTTAGAAGAAGAAACATTTTCTGCTCATATTTTCATCATTCAAGACATTTTCAATGAACGCACAGTCAAAAACATTTCAACAGCAGATGTACCTGCTACTTTTGCTGTTGTTCTTCCGCATAAAACTAATACACAATTAAAATAAAAAATGTATTTAACAAAAAATCTTACGGTACATTAAACATATGTTTCTTATTGCAAGTTTGTTCTTAAATAAAATAGTGAACATACTAGACAACTTGTCTTTTAGTAGTAAGTAAACAAATAAAGACTCCTAATTTAGCTGCTGACATATGCAGTAACATATTGTGTCATTTATCATTCTATTATTTTGTCAAAATTATTATGGGCAAGTGGTAGGAAATGAATTATTAATATACTTGTTCATTTACTGTTAATATGTGCTTACTTTCTCTTTTAACATGTTTAGTGGCCTTGTGGTTAGAGTGTCCGCCCTGAGATCGGTATGTCGTGAGTTCAAACCCCGGCCGAGTCATACCAAAGGCTATAAAAATGGGACCCATTACCTCCCTGCTTGGCACTCAGCATCAAGGGTTGGAATTGGGGGTTAAATCACCAAATGATTCCCGGGCGCAGCCACCGCTGCTGCTCACTGCTCCCCTGTGGGGATGGGTCAAATGCAGAGGATAACTTCACCGCACCTAGTGTGTGTGTGACAAATATTGGCACTTTAACTTTAACTTGTATCTACACTTCTATTAAAATGTAATAATCATGTATTCTTCTGTTTGGATGCTTTATATTAGTTTTGGATGATACCACAAATTTGGATATCGATTCGATAACAACATCATACATTGTTCATATTCAAAGTCCTCATGTGTCCAGGGTAGGGGTGTAACGGTACACAAAAAATTTGGTTCGGTACATACCTCGGTTTAGAGGTCACGGTTCGGTTCATTTTCGGTACAGTAAGAAAACAACAAAATATAATTTTTTCGGCTATTTATTTACCAAATTTGTAAACAATGGCATAACATACATATATACACACAGGGTCCATTGCCAGGGTTAATGTGGTCAACATATATAAAATAAAAACTAAATAAGATAAGGCTCAGAATGGTTTCTTAACGAAACATTTCTACATATAAAGTGCCTTTTTTGATTGATTGATTGATTGATACTTTGATTAGTAGATTGCACAGTACAGTACATATTTTGTACAATTGACCACTAAATGGTAACACCCGAATACGTTTTTCAACTTGTTTAAGTCGGGGTCCACGTTAATCAACATCAAACTGCCTCAAGTTGTTGCTCGGATTAAATAAAATGACAAAACCTTTCTTCTACATATAAAAAGTGCAACATTAAACAGTTTCAAGTCAAGTCAGCATCAGATGAACTTTTCTTTCCCCCCCCAGCCTGGCTAACTTGGCAGTAAGAGGATATATGAGGGGGACGGCGTGGCGAAGTTGGGAGAGTGGCCGTGCCAGCAACCTGAGGGTTCCTGGTTCAATCCCCACCTACTACCAACCTCGTCACGTCCGTTCTGTCCTTGAGCAAGACACATCACCCTTGCTCCTGATGGGTCGTTGTTAGGGCCTTGCATGGCAGCTCCCGCCATCAGTGTGTGAATGTGTGTGTGAATGGGTGAATGTGGAAATAGTGTCAAAGCGCTTTGAGTACCTTAAAAGTAGAAAAGCGCTATACAGTATAACTCACTTACCATTTAAATATATGGGCTTATTGTTCTACCACCAAAGTAGTGGGTCGAAATCTAGTTTCTAATGCAATATGGTCTTAAAGGGGAACATTATCACAATTACAGAAGGGTTAAAACCATAAAAAATCAGTTCCCAGTGGCTTATTTTATTTTTTGAAGTTTTTTTCAAAATTTTACCCATCACGCAATATCCCTAAAAAAAGCTTCAAAGTGCCTGATTTTAACCATCGTTATATACACCCGTCCATTTTCTTGTGACGTCACACAGTGATGCCAATACAAACAAACATGGTGGAAAGAACAGCAAGCTATAGCGACATTAGCTCGGATTCAGACTCGGATTTCAGCGGCTTAAGCGATGCAACAGATTACGCATGTATTGAAACGGATGGTTGTAGTGTGGAGGCAGGTAGCGAAAACGAAATTGAAGAAGAAACTGAAGCTATTGAGCCATATCGGTTTGAACCGTATGCAAGCGAAACCGACGAATATGACACGACAGCCAGCGACACGGGAGAAAGCGAGGACGAATTTGGCGATCGCCTTCTAACCAACGATTGGTATGTGTTTGTTTGGCATTAAAGGAAACTAACAACTATGAACTAGGTTTACAGCATATGAAATACATTTGGCAACAACATGCACTTTGAGAGTGCAGACAGCCCAATTTTCATCAATGAATATATTCTGTAGACATACCCTCATCCGCGCTCTTTTCCTGAAAGCTGATCTGTCCAGTTTTGGAGTTGATGTCAGCAGGCCAGGGAAGCTAGGGTCGATATTCTTCTCTTGATCATCTTCGGTGGCATAAGGGACGGTGTGAGCCAAGACATCCAGGGGGTTTAGCTCGCTCGTCTGTGGGAACAAACTGCCATTGCTTGCCGTGCTACCGAGGTCCTTTGTCCCTGAATTGCTCACACACTCCGGCGGATTCAATGGGGGTCTGGCGGCAGATTTCTTTGACTTTATCGTTGGAAATGCATCTGCTTTGAGTGTCGCAGGATATCCACACATTCTTGCCATCTCTGTCGTAGCATAGCTTTTGTCGGTAAAGTGTGCGGAACAAACGTCCAATTTCTTGCCACTTTCGCATCTTTGGGCCACTGGTGCAACTTGAATCCGTCCCTGTTCATGTTGTTACACCCTCCGACAACACACGGACGAGGCATGATGTCTCCAAGGTACGGAAAACAGTCGAAAAAACGGAAAATAAGAGCTGATTTGACTCGGTGTTTGAGAAAATGGCGGACTGCTTCCCGATGTGACGTCAAGTTGTGACGTCATCGCTCCGAGAGCGAATAATAGAAAGGCGTTTAATTCGCCAAAATTCACCCATTTAGAGTTCGGAAATCGGTTAAAAAAATATATGGTCTTTTTTCTGCAACATCAAGGTATATATTGACGCTTACATAGGTCTGGTGATAATGCTCCCCTTTAAATCTGCTGCTATAAAAACATTTGTTATTGCTTTAGCCCTGCCTGACTCGCCGAGGAGAGGCTGCTTGAATGCGGTGGTGACGCTTCAAATGGGTTAGCATGTTTGACGTGTTGTCAGAAGCAGCTGCTGAACGGCAAACCTCCGTCCTGCATTGTTGTATCGCGCAGCCAAAGTGTTCCCAATTGGGAGATCTTAACGAGGCACGAGGGTCTTCCAGCTCTGGCTTTTACATGTTGTCGTAGCCCGGTCGCTGCTAACATGCCATGTGTTGTGTCTCGGTGTACATTGTTTACACAACGTACGGTACGCTACTTAATATGTCCGTGTGGAAACTCGTTCGGTACACCTCCGAACCGAGCCGAAACCCCCGTACCGAAACAGTTCAATACAAATACACGTACCGTTACACCCCTAGTCCAGGGACATATTCCCTGAGTTTTTTAACATAATATGAATTTTAAAAAAACTAAAAAAGATTTTGTGATGCTAAAAAATACTGATGTAATCATAATAGTATCGACTAGATACAGTCTTATACTTAGTATCATTACAGTGGATGTTAAGTGTAGATCCACCAATGACGTTTGTTTACATACAGGTACGGCGTCATTAGCGGTGATGCCGGTGAGCTACGGTGTGTAGTGAAGCATGTTTAGCTATTCCTCGTCCTGCAGGGATGATACTTGTAAGAAACTTACTTTATTTGTCACCATGGAGGCGAGGATTAGTGATTTAGAAGTAGCTACAATATTATAGACTGTGGATGGACTTAAGCCGCTAGCTAGCCATGTTTTAAGGGCGTTTCAGTGTTAAAACTCCACTTTTATTATTAGTTTTTAAGCCAAAATGCGTCCGTTCTCCCTTTTCTGTCTACACACTGTGTCTGCTTGTAAGTACTCCGGGATTGTGCGCTGCCGAACATGCTCGTCTGCTCGTAAACCAGCAATGACACGATGTGACGTGTTGGTGGCGGACCGGTACTTTTTAGAGGCGGTATAGTACCTAATATGATTCATTAGTACCGCGGTACTATATTAATACCGGTATACCGTACAACCCTAGTTGGGACATATAATGTCAACTCTCTGGAAAGAAAGGAGCTTGAGATTTCAGGTGAGGTAGAGTCAGGGGCGCCGCTAGGGATTTTGGGCCCCATGAAAATAATCTTTACAGGGCCCCCAACACAGTGTCATTATTTTTTCTGTATTATAATTTCATCATCATTAGGGGCCTCTCTGGGCCCCCCTCCATCATGGGCCCCTAGAATCCGTCTCCTTTACCCCCCCTTTTCGGCGCCCCTGGGTAGAGTAGTTCTGACTAGATATGAGTATAGTTGAGTGTAGTGAGTCTAATTTTCAAACTAACTCCTCAAGAGGGGTTGGACTTTATTTCATGCTGGGGTTGCTGGTCAAAGGCGTTAAGCAGGTGTTGACTTATTAATGGCTGCCCGGCTCAGTGCCTGCACATTGGAGTCTTCCTCCTGTGCAAGAGAGGGTGATTTCTCTGCTCCCCCTCGGGGTCATGGAACGGGCTCTGACTGTGATTTGTGTTTATGCGCCCAGCAGCAGTTCAGAGTACCTGGCCTTCTTGGACTCTATAGGTGGGGAAGAACATTTCTTCAATTTAGCGCCTAGATGGCTGAAAAATAGCAAACCTTTGTCCAGAAAGCAGTTGTTTTGTCTATGTGGCGAGCTGTAAATTTTAGTTGGGTTGAAAAGTTTTGAACCCCTTCAGTCCATGGCGTTGTAAAACTGGCTTCACTGTTGACACATACATCGGTAGCATACTTACCAACCCTCCCGATTTTTCCGGAAAACTCCCGAATTTCAGTACCCAACCCGAAAATCTCCCGGGGCAACCATTCTCCCGAATTTCTCCCGATTTTCACCCGGACAACAATATTAAGGGCGTGCCGTGATGGCACTGCCTTTAGCGTCCTCTACAACCTGTCGACGCGTACGCTTTTTCACCATACAAACAGTGTATGCGGCTTCTGCATACACACGTAAGTGACTGCAAGACATACTTGATCAACAGTCATACAGGTTACACTAAGGGTGGCCGTATAAACAACTTTAACACTGTTACAAATATGCGCCACACTGTGAACCCACACCAAACAAGAATGACAAACACATTTCGGGAGAACAACAGAACAAATACCCAGAATCCCTTGCATCCCTAACTCTTCCGGGCTACAATATACACCCCCGCTACCACCAAACCCCGCCCCCCTAACCCCCCCCCCCCCCCCCCAATCTCCCGAATACGAAGGTCTCAATGTTGGCAAGTATGATCGGTAGGCATAAAAAAAAGCTTAATCCAGACGGTGATCCAGATCACACTCCAAATAAAATAACTTTTCCCATTTCTGAAATTTTCTGAGAGTTAATTCAAAATTTGCCCATAACTTTTTGAGCTATCTATTGCTAAATAAAATAAACGGAGTGAAGCCTCTTGTAAGTTATCCAATCTTTTTGTGTCTGTGGGTGGAGGCGGGGCCGCTACCAGACACACACAGAGATGTTAGGGCTTCTAATCTAAACATAAGATAATGTCGTACACAAAGACCGGATTGGTACCGGAATGTAATGACTTGTTCCACATCGAATTTTGAACATTACCGGAAAGTTGGATGAAAATCCACCAGTGACATTTTGAGCTATCTCTAGCGCAGTGTTTTTCAACCAGTGTACCGTGAGATATTGTCTGGTGTGCGGTGAGAGATTATGTAATTTCACCTAATTGGGTTGAAAATATGTTTTGCAAACCTGAAATTATAATCCGCAAATGTGCCGTTGTTGAGTGTCTGTGCTGTCTAGAGATCGGCAGAGTAACCGTGTAATACTCTCCCATATCAGTAGGTGGCAGCAGGTAGCTAATTGCTTTGTAGTTGCCAACATGGTTTGTCGTGATCACAATATGCAGACGACAGCGGGAGGCAGTGTGCAGGTAAAAAGGTATCTAATGCTTACACCAAAAATAAACAAAAGGCAAGTGCCACTTAAAAAAAAGGCATTGAATCTTAGGGATGGCTATGCAAACGAAGCTAAAATTGAACTGGCTGCAAAGTAAACAAAAACAGAATGCTGGACGACAGCAAAGACTTACAGCGTGTGGAGCAGCAGACGGCGTCCACAAAGAACATCCGTACATGACATGACAATCAACACCAAAATAGGAGCGCAACACAAGTACTAAAACACTACACACAGGAAAACGCCAAAAAAACTCCAAATAAGTCACGGCGTGATGTGACAGGTCATGACAGTACACCTACTTTGAGACAAGAGCTATAGTGATGCATGCTTGGTTATGGTTTGAATACATATCCTAAAATTGCAAGAATTAATTTTTACCGTCAATATTGGCTGCTGAGTTTAATTTTTTAATGTTTTCTGCTGGTGGTGTGCCTCGAGATGTTTTCAATGAAAAAATGTGCCTTGGCTCAGAAAAGGTTGAAAAACACTGCTCTGGCGGAATGAAAGCAACAGAGTGAACACTCTTGTCAGTCATCCATTGCCTTTGTCTCTGCAGGGCTGCTAGCACACACACACACACACACAAGTATAGACCTGTAACATAAACGTAAAGTAGAAAAGCTCTGGATCAGGCCCACAATCTAATCAGTGATTTCTTATCCCATTTCGGACATTTGCTGAGAATTCCGTGAACATCTCACTAACTGACTGAGTAACCAAAGGCAACGATTACATGGTGAAGCAGTTTAAGTGTAGCGCTGCTAGTCCATCATGAAGCAGAATGAGCAAACCGAGGGTGTTAAAATAATGTCTAAACGGCAGACTTTTATTCATGAAAATATAGAAAAGCTGTTGATGGTGTGTTTGACAGAGAGGCAGCTCAAATCAGATACTGTAGAAGTCCGTAAATGGTAAATACTGTAAAAGTTATCACTACACTAATTTGTAATATCCTGCAGTTGTTTGTAGTATATTTTATCGTGAAGTTTTTGATCAAATATTTATTTTTTGAAAGTAAGATTTTTCTCTTTAAAAGGCATGGGACATGTTCAACCAATCAATCAATCAAAGTTTATTTATATAGCCCTTAATCACAAGTGTCTCAAAGGGCTGCACAAGCCACAACGACATCCTCGGCTCAGATCCCACATCAGGGCAGGAAAAAAACTCAACCCAGTGGGAGACAATTAGAAACCTTGGAGGGGACCGCAGATGTGGGGAACCGGTGCAATGGACGTGGAGTGGATCTAGTTAATAGTGTGAGAGTCCAGTCCATAGTGGGGCCAGCAGGAGATCCTTTTGAGAAATTTGGTGTCCTTGCCTCGATTTTTTTACATTGTTAAAATCAAATGTTGGCAAAGCCTGAACGACTACCTTTGTATGTTTGCGAAGTATCCAAAACCTGTGGAAATGTACTTACTGTACATCAGCCATGAAGTTGGCGGCAGGGAGCGCACATTTCCACGTCACTGTCTGTCTTGATACGTGTCTCATCTTTGCCGTGAAAAAGGGCGAACGCCAGGTTTTTGTGCGTAAGCAAGCTTGTTACATGAGGGCCTTTGATCACTGACTGTAAAACCCATCTATGGTTAAGGTAAAATAGCTTTTAAAGTCAAAATAAATTACCTGATTGATCTGCATATATACATGATTAATGCAATATTTTTAGTTAACTCATTATTTTCGACAGCCCGAGAAAAACACATCCCTGCCTTGTGTGTAAATAAAATACATTCCGCCTCGTTCTTAATCCGGAAATGCATTAATTATTTTGCCTGCAGGGAACAACACTCATTAAGCATCATCATTATGCACATTTATTTAGTATACTCCGAAACAGATTAGGACAAAGGCTAACAAGCATTTTTGCTATTCCTCAGTGTTTCCACTCAGCAAATAACTACAAACATGCACTGTTTATCTCTGCTATCAGTACCCTAGCTTGTTACAGTACTTGTGTTAAGATCAAAGCTGAAGAAAATGTTGTCTGTTGTTGTAGATGTGGGTTCGGTAGAGGGCCTGGCATACCACCGAGCCTGGGATACATTGTACTGGACCAGCTCCACGACCTCCACCATCACCAGACAGATCATTGAACAGAGAGGAGCTGGTCTCCTTAGCCGGGAGGCGGTAGTTACTCTTTCTGAGGAAGACCACCCACATGCCTTGGCTCTGGATGAGTGTCAAAGGTCAGTCACACTTATTTTTCTCCACTTTGTGTTTCATCTGCTGCAGCCATTACCAAGCTATGACTGTACAATGTGTAAGGCACTAACTTTTACCTTTGTGATGTGAATAATCCAATCTGGACCACTCTGTACTCTACACACTATTCTCTTCTTCAATAACAGTTATTTCCGCCATGTTGACGAATCCCTTGTTGTACTTGGTCTGCACTTTAAAAAGAAACAGCCGTACACCAGGGGTGTTGACTTATCTTTGCCAATATGTATTACACAAAATGTATCAGAGTGGATCATTCAATTTTGTCAATGTGCTACGCAAGTGGTTCTCAAACTGTTTTCACCAAGTACCACCTCAGAAAACAGTTGGCTCTCCAAGTACCACCATAATAACCAACATTAAAATACAGTAGAGTAGCAGGCCTAAGTACTCATTAAAAACAAGGCAGAGGTTTTATTCAATCCTTATACTTGATATGTTCGGCCACTGTATCATTACACACAATGAACAAACATAATCAACAATGATACTCCATATACAGTACATATTTTCAGAGTTTTTAGCTTACCACTAGATGGAGAATACCATACTTTGAGAATCACTGTGCTACACTTTATCTATATATGTGTCTCTATGTATGTGATCTATATATGCGTCTTTGATTTAAAAATGTATTCATTGGAAACATTTTATTTTAATTTTTAAAAATCAGTAGACTAATTCCTTTATCGGTGTGGCATTTTGATCCTTTACAGCAGGGGTGGGCAATATTTTTTTTACCGGGGGCCGCATAAGCAACCCGAGCACTGCTGGAGGGCCACATCGACAACATTTCAATTAAATTTTGCTCAATATTATTTTTGATATACCGTAAGATAAATAATAATAATAATAATAATAATAATAATTTCATTTAACCTAACTTAACTTTATACAAAAGCAGATTGCTTTTGATGGTTTTATTTTTAACACTGTCTTACACAACACTTCCTGATGTATAATACAATGCAAACATGTCCATTTCTGCACAGGGTTAATTTAAAGTTTATTCTGCATCCTCTTTAAAAGTCCAACATTTTTCCCCATCAGATTTGGACAACGATGACACCTGCCAGCTTGTCCCATTTCAGTCCTAACATGTCCAAACACGCATTTCCCTCTGTGAACAAGTCATTACCTGTGGTTGTCCCTTTAATTGACTGCATGGCTGCCAGCTCCTCCGTGATTTGAAAGTCTGCAGTAATCCCACGTAAGAAGATGAGCAGCTGGGCGGTGTCACATACATTGCAGCTTCCATCCAAAGCCAGCTAAAAACAGTCAAAATCGGCCGTTCTGTTCTTCATTCTGAAGCTCCAAGTTTTCAGCGATGGTCTCAACCCGCCTCGTTACAGTGCGTCGGGAGAGTGACACTTTATTGTGGTCTATATAATACGTATTGGATATGCTTTGGTGTAAATTTTGCTCCATAGTCCCTTTTATAACTTGTGTTTTGAGTTTGTCTGCAAAATGTTCGATTCTGGAGGTGTTCCCTGATTGCAAATTAAACCACACCACACCCCCTTCAAAAGTATCATAATTTATCTTTTGAAAATGTGCACTGTTTTAATATAAGTCTTGAAGCGATCTATTTTTTTTCGAGACACGGTCAAAAATAGACTTCATAAACATTAAACAGATTCACCCAGTCACATCATTAGGTACACTTGCCTACTCGCCGATCAATTCAGACATAAAACAATGCTTTCTGCAGCATTCATGTCACATGTCACACATCTTTGTTATTATGCACATGCCAAGATTAGATTAAAGTAACACTTTATCCTACCTTTTTTTTGTGTTTCCTCACAGTCGGAAGCAGACTCCCTCTGGCTGGGAGCTTGATTTATTGTCTAAATATATGTTTACACTTTGCTTTGACGTTAAAGTTAAAGTTAAAGTACCAATGATTGTCACACACACACTAGGTGTGGCGAAATTATTAGACTGCAAAAGACTGCGAAGAGTGGCAACAAATACTGCGTGCAAGCTCATGCCAAAATGCATGAATCTCATGATTTGATATTATAACAATAAGTTAGAAAAGATTAAATTCATCATTTGTCCCCTGTAAGCTATTAGCTCCCCTGCTGTGCACATGTAGATACATAACATGGAGATACGTAGAGTTAAGACCGGACATCTAACGTCAACTAGTGCAAGTAAAATGACTGAGTGGTAACAAATTACTACAATTTGTGTTTTATCTTTAACAAATGTATGTTTACCTGCTGTATAGCTTATCTGTGTACATTTATCCATAGTTTTGTTTTTAGTACTTACTAATAATTGTATTTTTCTTAAAGTCCAGACTAGGATTAGAATCCATAAATCATAAATAATTGAATATTATGTTAATAAAGCTTTTTTTACTATATTGTAATTGTGGGAGTTGCTTCCCAGCAGTTCCACTGTTAGACACGGCACAGGAGCCAAGCGTGCAGTTTTTAACCAGGTTTTAATGTACATAGATCGTATCAAAGTTTTCTCCAGCAGGACGTGACTTTTCAGTCACCTCCGTATCCTCTCTGTTCTCCTGTTCCCGGCCGCTTACTGTTAAAGACAACAGATGATTAGATAACTCGTACCACCTGGGAGATCTGATCACCTGTTCAGCTGTGTCTCGCCATCAGCACTGCCACGCCCCCATCTGATGGCACTCTGTCCTCAGTACCATGGACAGAGGTGGTGACTTTGCTCCTGCAAGCAGCGCTGGCCAATTCTTGATTATGGAACATTGTAAATTGTTCTTTGAGTACGACAAGAAAAACACAATGTGTTTAATGCCCTTTTGATTTAAATTGTAACCTTCTAAAAGTGTTCTTTGAGTGCAATAGGAAACATATGTTTATCGTATTGTAAGAATTTCTGTTAAAATAAAGCCAAAATTTAAATGTTTTCGTAGTTTCCTTCATTTCAAAAAGTATCGATATACATTTTGGTACCGGTACCAATTTATTGTGGTCTGATGTGACTAGGCTAAATTTATTGGCAGCATTTGAAGCGTGTGAAGCCCTAAAAAAATCCATTATAGCACCATTGTACAAAGCACAGGGTTTAAAGAGTGGGACAAAAGTAGCGGCTTATAAATTACGATATATCTCATTGACACTTCCACATATTCCTACAGCTAGTTTCACTGTAGGTAAAAAGAAAACGGTGCATGTGTATTTATGAATATTATGAAATTGAACAGGCTAATCAGTTGTCTCGCAGTGGACAAATTCAAGCAAAGTGGACATTAAGGCTGTGAATCTTTGGGCACCACACGATTCGACTCGACTCTTGGAGGTAACGATTCAATTCTTTCAACAATTATCAATACAAAATGATTCTCGATTCAAAATGAATACTTTTTTATTATCATTGGTGCCAGTTCTATGATTAACTACATTCGTGAAATAGACAAACAGCTCTAATAAATGTCTATATTACTTAAAAGAAAACTGGTTCTGTTAAAAAAAACATTTAATAAAGTCAAATAAAAATAAGGCAAAAGAAGTAGTTCACACTTGGTTTTTTTTCTGATTTAAAACTGTACAGCAAATATGGGCATCTACATCAACAATATGATTTGCCTGAGTGACTGGACAGGATGGATTTAAAAACGAAAAAAAAAAAAAGTATTTTTTTTAAATCGATTTTGGATGAATCCATTATGTGTGTGTGAATTATATTTACAGGACTGTCTCAGAAAATTAGAACATTGTGATAAAGTCCTTTATTTTCTGTAATGCAACTAAAAACATGAAAATGTCATACATTCTGGATTCATTGCACATCAACTGAAATATTGCAAGCCTTTTATTGTTTTAATATTGCTGATTATGGCATACAGCTTAAGAAACCTCAAAAATCCAATCTCAAAAATTAGAATATTTCCTCAGACCAAGTTAAAAAAAAAAAATTTATAACAGCAAAACAAAATCAAACATTTGAAAATGTCAATTAATGCACTCAGTACTTGGTTGGGAATCCTTTTGCATGGATTACTGCATCAATGCGGCGTGGCATGGAGGCAATCAGCCTGTGGCATTGCTGAGGTGTTCTGGATGCCCAGGATGCTTCAATAGTGGCCTTTAGCTCATTTGCATTATTCGGTCTGGTGTCTTTCAGCTTCTTCTTCACAATACCCCACAAATTCTCTATGGGGTTCAGGTCAGGGGAGTTGGCAGGCCAATCGAGGACGGTAATGCCATGGTCAGTACAACACTTACTGGTGGTTTTGGCA
Source organism: Nerophis lumbriciformis (assembly GCF_033978685.3). NCBI lineage: Eukaryota > Metazoa > Chordata > Actinopteri > Syngnathiformes > Syngnathidae > Nerophis > Nerophis lumbriciformis. The sequence continues at coordinate 18,020,915 of NC_084578.2, read as the reverse complement.
CTGTGGGCAGGTGCCAGATCATGCTGGAAAATGAAATCATCATCTCCATAGAGCTTTTACATAGTGAAACCCAATATCTAAGTTACATTTAAACACGTGTGGGTGGCACTGGGAGCAGGTGGGTAAAGTGTCTTGCCCAAGGACACAACGGCAGTGACTGTATGGCGGAAGCGGGGATCGAACCTGGAACCCTCAAGTTGCTGGCACGACCACTCTACCAACCGAGTAGTACCGCCCCAAACCGAGCTATACCACCCCATTAAGAATCGTTAAGAATAAAAATTGTGATTATTTTGAAATGTGTTTTTTTTTTACACCCCTAGTGGACATTAATCTCATTAATTATAGAATATAAAAAACAGGCACAGAATAATTTCCATGGGATGTGCAACTTTTATGAAGAAACATTTCAAGGCGTTTGTCCAACACCATTCAGTTTCAGGCTCGGTTGGTTCATCCATTTTGTTCCGTTCATGTTGGTAATGACTTTCACTTTCAGAAGCAATGAGGTAAATTACTTAAATCGTTATTTTTAAGAGGGTATTTCCATTGCTAGATTTCTGAGGACACTAACTAAAATCATGCTTTGACTCTCCCCTTACGTTTCAGCCTGATGTTTTGGACCAACTGGAATGAACAGAGGCCCAGCATTATGAGATCTACCTTGGCAGGCAAGAACATGAGGATTATCGTCAGCACTGACATCCTGACACCCAACGGACTGACAATTGATCACAGAGCGGAAAAGCTCTACTTTTCAGACAGAAGCCTTGGCAAGATTGAGAGATGTGATTTTGATGGATCCGGCAGATATGTGAGTATTGATATCAACATTTAAACAGATGAATTAATTAATTCATTTATTCTGGCGGACATATATAGCAACACTTCATCACTCTTTGTAATTTGACTGAAATGCATACGGGACAAAAACGCAAGAATGCTTATCCATGTCCCGCCTCTAATTTACAATCAACTTATATGTTGGTTATATAGTCCAAGTTTCAACAGCATATTTGATGGATACATGAACAAGAATAACATATGCTGGAAAACACTTTGTCAATTGCATTGAACGACTATGAGATTATCTCCATCTTCGTCTTCTGAAGCCTTGTCTGGTGTGTTATGTCCCTTATTCCACAGTGAGTTATTTTGCACCTGTGTCCCACAGTTGAGATAGTCCAAACAACTAGTCATGTTTTTGATAGTTTCCCAACAACACATTTTTTTTACTGAAAGGCAAATAACCATTTGTTTTAAGATGATTACATTCTACGGCTGCCTGTTTAGAAGCATGCGGGTTTGTTTTACTTGCGTCACATCTACAGTTGATGCAAGTGCTTTTGAACAAGATTTCTATTACCAAGGTGTAAAGGATTAAAATACACATTTTCTTTTCCATGAATTAGTCATGTAGCCCAGCACCTTGGCCCGTCTCAATTAGCAATCCATATGTTGACTAAGCTGGGTCAGCTGGCTAGCCTTCACCTTTAAGTCCCCACCTGCCCCTCCTGCAGTCTAATTCCGCTCATTAAGGCTGTGCTATGACACTGCTCTGGGTGCAAATCCACCATTCCAATTAAAATGTGTAAATTCTATGGAAGTGGCTAATAGTCAACTTCAGCACTCAGCCAAACTACTGCCGTAGTGTACAGTATGTCACCCACTGTATCTACAGAGCTGGCATTGTAAAGGTTAACGCTTGTTTTGGGTTTTCAGTATGGAAATGTGGCAGTTCTTTGAAAACAGATCCTCAAGCAGTTCTCAGAAGAGTACTGTACTTACGCTGCTTCAAGAGTAGTGCAGTGCCTTCTTCAGTGTAATGTGACTCAGACCATTACTGGCGCATGGTGATATCATAGGACAGTGGATTGCATAATACAGTAGGTCATAATGTGCAGCATGGAAAAGCATAGCTGTGTTGTTTGGAACTAAATTAAGGCCAGAAAAATGTGTGCTGTCGAACAGAAAAATCTAGTTTTCATGTTGAATTTAAAAAAAATACATACATCAGTAGTATAAGTAATTATTTTGAATAAACTCTTTATTTTAACTTTTCACTTTCATATATTTTGATATTTGCGCTTCAAGTAGGCCTTGCATTCACTTGCGTGTGTGTGAAAAGCCGTAGATATTATGTGACTGGGCCAGCACGCAAAAGCAGTGCCTTTAAGGTTTATTGGCGCTCTGTACTCCTACCTACAGCCGTGTACACAGCGGCGTTTTAAAAAGTCATACATTTTGCTTTTTGAAACCGATACCGATCATTTTGAAACCGATACCGATCATTTCCGATATTACATTTTAAAGCATTTATAATATCGGCAGTCCGAAATTATCGGACATCTCTACTATTCATTATCAATAATAAAAACAATTTTAGGGGCTGATACTGATATACATAAAAATGCCAAATATCCACGCTGATAATAGGTCGATCTCTACTTTGAACACACCATAGTTGCGTACTTTCAGACCAATTAAAAACAATTTTGTCAAGTCCGCTACGAGCGACTTTGGGCTTGTTTTGTAACATGTAGATGCGTATTTGTGTCTGCATGAATCCACCGATAGTCTCACACTTCTGCACAATAAACAAAAACCTAAGTGTGGCGGTAAAGTAGGTATGGACTCCACATTGCGTTTCCTGGTTATCGGTCAAGTCGACAGTTCATACGAGCGGGCAGACAGAGCATGAGAATGAGTGGCATTAAGTTGGGGAAATATGAGAAAAACAATATAAGAAATGGGAGAAGAGATGCTTAACATGCATATTAAATTGATCATGCTAATGCTGTTGAGGTTATAGGACACGGGACAACAATATGAGACACATTAATGAGCTATTAATAGTAGGCTGTCACAACTCAATCACATTTTTAAAAAAGAAAGTTGGTCTGTATTCATTTTGCGCATTTAATTTGATGTTGTGCCTGCCTTGATTTTATACACAATCCCTACTAAATAGATAGCATCACATTACCTTCTCTACAGGCAGACCCTTTCGTCCCCTATCATTATTGCTAAGCTGTCTGTCATGATTCCACACTCTTCTTGGTTGATGACTGACTCTTCTGAATCTGAAAAAAATGATATATATCTTTAGAAAAAAAAAATGTAATCTGAAAAATGGAGAAGCAAAATTGAAGATGAGATCTCATAAATGTCTTATATATATCTCGAAGACATAAAAGAGCACTAATCGAGACCTAAGTAGTTTTCTCATTCTTCTCAAATGTATCTCCTGAGAAGTAAAGCTCACAGTGAGCACTGTGAGAGATCTCAAAGTTGTCTAACAGTTATCTCTTTTCCCGATTTTAACTAAGACCAAAATGAGAGATGAATGAGCTGGTCTCCAATATGTCTGCATTATGTCTCAGTGAGAGATATACATGGTTTTGTTTCTCACTACTCACTGTTTGAGTTCTCAGATGTCTCTTTTCTATTTCGGCAAATAGAACATTGATGAGAATTTGTTTCAATACTCAGTGAGAGATGTACTTGGTTTTGTCTCTCGCTGCTCACTATTTGAGTTGTCAGATATGCCTCTTTTCTATCTTGGGAAAAAGAAATTCAAAAATGCATTTTAATTGGCACAATTTAATTATACCTCAATCATACTCCAGTTTATCTCATGTCAACATTTGGAGAAAATAATTTTCTATATTTTGATAATTAATCTAGATTAAATATGAAAATATAGGAAAGTGAAAAATGTGAATCATAATCATATTCAACCTAAAAATAAGTTGTTTATGCTTGTTTTTATTTTGAATGTACTGATATATTTTTTTAAATGTATTATCAAAACTGGATTTTTTATTTTTATTTCAATGTTTATTTTTGTATAAAACATTTGGCTCTGATTTAGCTCAGTGGTGTTGCAGCATTAGTAAAGGTGGGGAAATGTGTCCACCTCAGGATTCGATTACAATTCAGGGGCTACGATTCTATTATAAATAGAGCAGGCATGTTTGGTGTTTGAATTGTTGTCTTCTAAACCCATGAAATATCCAGACACTTTGCTCCCAGTGTCCTTAAACGTTCAGCTCGAAGTTGATATCTTTTGTCTACTCATTGATATATATTGCTGACATTGTTGTCACACTTTGTGGATATTATTCTCATTCCTGATTTATTAATCTGTTTGCTGATTTCCTTGTTTTAGCTGCTTAATCTAATATTTAATGTGATTTCAGTTAGACCTTTGTTGAACTGTACAAAGCAGGTATTCTTTTGTTGTTTCACTTCACATTCAAGTTAGCTTAGCGCCCCAGTTGGCATAACTTGCCCTTTCCTACTTCTGTGTGTGTCCACTGTAGATCTGCATTTTCAAAGCATCTGTATTACTTTAACATACATAAATAATCTATATTTAGACATTTGTCCATGAATTCAGAATTGCCCTAATTTCAATGGTGATGCATCGAAGCATTAATAATGTTTCCTAGTTCTACGCACTAGCATTAGTTTGATAAACAGTGGTATGTGTTTTGTGGCAATTCTAACTTTGACCAAAGCGTCAGTTGCTATGTAGAATGGTGCTTTCCATCATTTTCAGCAGACTGCATTGCAAAACGATCAACCCCCCATCAGAGGTGGGTAGAGTACTTAGAGTACCCTTATTTTAGAAAAATCTAAATAATTACTTGAGTAAGAGTAAATAAGTATTCTGTGAAAAAACTACTAAAGTATTGAGTAACTTGAGTAACTACGGATTTATTTAGTAGCTACTTTTAATGGTTTTTGAACTACAAATGTAGTTGATGTGAGCGTGTGTGTGTAAAACATAACAATTATACACAATTTGTTGCAACATGTTTTCTCTAGTTAGAAGTGGAATTCTAACTAATTCTTGTAGGCTGAACTGTGAATATTTCTACTGACACAGATGACAGCACATAACATAAATGTTTTATTTACTCGTTTGAAAGTAATCATTGAAGATTTGTGCTGCCTTGTCTGATGTCACTTGTAGTCACTACGTTGCTATGAACTAAATTAGTCTGATTTGTTAAATCATTTGGGTTTCTTCAATTTTCACACTTACGTGCGGTTCTAGTTTCCATGCTCTTATCTTTATTGTGACTGTCGGCCAGTGTGCCTGGCAATGTAACGGGGAATGTTACATGCTAATAATTTAGCACTAGTAACTTTCAAACAAACATATAATTACAAAATCCCACTGCTATTTAGTGTTGTTGGTAAAGTTTTAATGTGTTTTTTTTTTTTTGTCCTGTCCAGCTTCTCAGGCAAATCATATAGTTGATGTAGATGCCCATTATCGGCTGTACAAATTTACTTTACAAAAGAGAAGTGTAGGATACTTCTCCTGTTGCCTTATTTGTATTTGACTTTATTAAATATATTCATATTATCATTTGGTGCAGCCGGCCCGGAGCAGGAGGGGATAGAAAGAGAAAAAAAGGAAGACAGAGGGGGAAATTGTGGGGACAAGAGGGGGATAAGACAGAGAGACAAAAACAACAACAGCAAACACAACAACAACAACAACAACAACAACAATAGAGCAACATCAGCAAATACGATATGTACAAATATGATAGTAAAAGTGATAGCAAAGAAGCAGTTAGTGAAATAAATAATACAGAAATGACAATGAACATTATTACACTACAAATGGAGCAATACAAATACCAATAGAAATAGCGCTATTGATAATGAAAAATACCAATAATTTACCTCTATTATCAACAATACAGTTTTTCAAATGCAACAATACATATCTGTAATGATAACTAGAGATACGAAAGAAAGCGGAAAAATGGAGGGGAAGAAAGAGAAGCCAGCTATATTAACCTTGTAGATTGTTATAGTAACAATAGGTTAAGCTTTGTCAGTGTGCCATGTGTTACCCAGTTTACCCTAGGGTAACAACGTTAATTTATGTTTGATGTAACGTGATTATATGCATGAGTGTATGTATGCATATGTACTTGTATATGTACAGTATGTGTATGTATATGTGTACAGTGAATTTATATGTACAGTATGTATATATGTATGTTTGTACAGTGAATGTATATGTACAGTATGTATATATGTATGTTTGTACAGTGAATGTATATGTACAGTATGTGTATATGTATGTTTGTACAGGGAATGTATATGTACAGTATGTGTATATGTATGTTTGTACAGAGAATGTATATGTACATGTATGTGTATATGTATTTTTGTATAGTGAATGTGCTTGTGGATGTATGAACTTTGAGTATATATGTATGTACTGTATTTGTGTATGTATGTGGGAGCGTACAAACCATACCAGCCATTTCTACATACAACTAAAAAAGTAAAACAACCAAAAAAAACGAACAAAATCATATACACTGTGGTGGCCTCTGCGGTGTTCAACGCCATCGTCTGCTGGGGTGGGGTGAGCAGGGCCAGAGACAGGAGTAGACCCAACAAAGCAACCAAGAGACCCGACTCCACCCTCGGCCGCCCACTAACTCTCGGCCAGTGTCCAGTCCGCATGGATGAGCGAGGATGCGTCTAAGGAGACCGAAGTGTCCGATAACTGCTCATTCAGCCAAGACACTGTGAAGCACTGAGTCGATCCCAACTGACTCTAGGCAAAAGGTGGGGTGTGCCCTGGACAGCTCATCGGTCAATTAGAGAAGAAGATAAATGTTGCCTATCATAATAGTGGAAGATATTAACTATTTCCACTTTTGCCCAGACAGACCATGCAAGGCATATGTTGTTGGTTGTAATGCTTCCAAAATCTAATTTCCAAGCAGTATGGTATGCCATCTGGTGTGCTATCGTTTGCGCTCTGTCACTGTCTCGCACTCGTTCCATGGCCAGTTATTGCATCTGCATGCTGGGCTTCTTTAATCGACACCTGTCCTAATCATCCCAGTATGGCACAGGGCTAATGTGACGCCTCTTACAAGCCTGTCTCACTAATGACAGCGACTACAGAGCTGCTGGAGGCTCTGATCCTCCCACACAAGCTCTCCGAAGAGTCCCTCATGGTGGAAGCTGATGGATTCCTTCCTTCCCGCCAATGACAGTGCAATTTACCCCCCCCGCAACATCTGGGTTCAACAGTCGTGCAGGGTGATGTGTTGATTAATGCAAGGAAATGTTATTATCTGCATTGATTCTTTGGAATGCGCTCTGAAGTACCGTCGAGCTCCTTGCAGCCAGATCTCCAACAGATGTCCCATGAATTGTTTGTGGATGATGATGCAAACATGAACAACAGTAAATGTGTGAATTCTGAGGGCTGAGTAACATACCTTCGATGTGAATTAATTTACCCCCATTCCTGGTGGTGGGGAGTCAATCATTTTGCAATGCTGTCTATTGAAAATGATGGAAAGTACCATTCTGCTAGTGTTGTCCCGATACCAATATATTGGTACCGGTACCAAAATTATGTCAATACTTTTCAGTACTTTTCGGTACTTTTCTAAATAAAGGGGACCTCAAAAAATCGCATAATTGGCTTTATTTTAAGAAAACATTTTACGGTACATTAAACATATGTTTCTTATTGCAAGTTTGTCCTTAATTAGAATACTGAACATACAAGACAACTTGTCTTTTATTAGGAAGTGTCATGACTTGGTCCTGGGTGTTTGCTTTTCCGGAATGCAACGGAAAGTTGGCTCGGGCGAGACGGGAATGTAAATACATGATTTATTTGATATATCATAATAAAGTACAAACGAAAAGCGCGCACAGTGGCGGAGAACAAACTATGAAACCAAAAAACTATAGCATTAATAAACAAAACTTACTTGGCATGGACTAAAAGGAGCAGCATGAACGATGGACATGAAATCAAGTGTCAGAAATGTGCCGAGCATAATTGTGGGATGTCACCAGACAGACAAACTAAAAACAATGAACTTAAATACTATAGACATGATTAACGAAAACAGGTGCGTGACTCAAAACGTGAAACAGGTGCGTGATGTGACAGGTGAAAACTAATGGGTTGCTATGGTGACAAACAAGAGTGCACAATGAGTCCAAACGTGGAACAGGTGAAACTAATGGGTAGTCATGGAAACAAGACAAGGGAGTGAAAAGCCAGAAACTAAAGAGTCCAATAACTAAACAAAACATGACTAAAACAAAACATGATTACGCAGACATGACAGGAAGTAAACAAACAAAGGCTCCTCATTAGTCTGCTGACGTATGCAGTAACATGTTGTGTCATTTTCCATTCTATTATTTTGTCAACATTATTAAGGACAAGTGGTAGAAAATGAATTATTAATCTACTTGTTCATTTACTGTTAATATCTGCTTACTTTCTCTTTTAACATGTTCTGTCTACACTTCTGTTAAAATGTAATAATCACTTATTCTTCTGTTGTTTGATACTTTACATTAGTTTTGGATGATACCACAAATGTGGGGTGTCAATCCGATACCAAGTAGTTACAGGATCATACAATGGTCATATTGAAAGTCCTCATATGTCCAGGGACATATATACTGAGTTTATAAACATAATATACATTTTAAAAAAACAAAAAAAGATGTTGTGATGCCCAAAAATATCGATGTAATCATAGTATCGACTAGATACGCTACTGTACTTGGTATCATTACAGTGGATGTTAGGTGTAGATCCACCAGTGGCGTTTGTTTACATTTTGACGCCGGTGAGCTACGGTGTGTAGTGAAACATGTTTAGCTATTCCTCGTCCTGCAGGCCCTTTTCAGAGGCCGTATAGCACCGAATATGATTCATTAGTATCGCGGTACTATACTAATACCGGTATACCGTACAACCCTACACTCTACATAGCAACTCCACATAGCACATTGGCACAAAACACATTTAAAGATATTTAACACTCTACTGCCATCTGGCGGCTATAGTGGATAGTGCAACCCCCCTCAATTTGTCACGTTTCATGTGTCAGGTAAACCGCAACGAATGGGGCCCATTCAAATCCCCTTCCTACTGCATATAAAAATGATGCTTACACTCCTGAGACATGAAATGCCATTGATACACATTGCACGTTTCACAAAACTCCTAATGTAAGTGCTTGGCTCTACTACTTCCAGGTCATTGTGAAGTCAGACCAAGGGAATTTCTATGGACTGGCCATCTATGCAGACTTCATCTTCTGGTCGGACTGGGCCCGCAGATCAGTACTGCGGGCTAACAAATACACGGGTGGTGACATGAAGGTACTCCGAGCAGACATACCCCACCAGCCCATGGGAATTATTGCCGTTGCCAATGATACCAACAACTGTGAGTATTTCAACACCAATCTTTGTGTTTATTGACTGGATTTTCGGGTGTGTATTAATGGTTTGTACATTGAGTATAAGCGGAAGCCCACGGGTCCCCACCCAATCAGGGCCCCCCGGTTTTGAGGGCGGAATGCAAATGATTGGTGTTAATAGCAGTCAACAGACAGCTCAGCTTCGTGTAGCGATTGTGTACGGTACTCTCTCTATCTCAGCTGCGTTGTTTTTCTTACCGTACCAAGCGAGGCATGAACGCAGTTCGCCAGTGTGAGAGGCAAGCGTGCTGCCTACTGAGCTAAAAGCACAATCTCTTAGATTCTCAGCACTATTCTTGAAGATGACTGGCCTCTGTTGCACTCGCACGGATGCAAAGGAGATGTAATCATGAACATTTGTTTTGAATGGAGGATATTTTTTTTGCTGTTCTGTTGAGTAAAGTCCAGAACAGTCCCAAAACCCACTCAGCCCCAGGGTGCCCCTTTAGGTTAAGGTGGCCCTGAGTACAAATACACATATAATATATTTGTTAATACAGTATGTTATTAATGCATCAGTTTAAGACAGGGGTCGGCAACCCGCGGCTCTAGAGCCGCATCGGCTCTTTAGCGCCGCCCTAGTGGCTCTCTGGAGCTTTTTAAAAAATGTATGAAAAATGGAAAAAGATGAGAGGAAAAAAATCTATTTTTTGTTTTAATATGGTTTCTGTAGGAGGACAAACATGACACAAGCCTCCCTAATTGTTAGAAAGCACACTGTTTATATTAAACATGCTTCACTGATTCGAGTATTTGGCGAGCGCCGTTTTGTCCTACTAATTTCGGCGGTCCTTGAACTCACCTTAGTTTGTTTGCATGTATAACTTTCTCTGACTTTCTAGGACATGTTTTATGCCACTTCTTTTTCTGTCTCATTTTGTCCACCAAACTTTTAACGTTGTGCATGAAAGGTGAGTTTTGTTGATGTTATTGACTTGTCTGGAGTGCTAATCAGACATATTTGGTCACTGCATGACTGCAAGCTAATCGATGCTAACATGCTATTTAGGCTAGCTGTATGTACATATTGCATCATTATGCCTCATTTGTAGCTATATTTGAGGTCATTTAGTTTACTTTAAGTCCTCTTAATTCAATTTATATCTCATGACACACTATCTGTATGTAATATGGCTTTTCATTTTTTGCGGCTCCAGACAGATGTGTTTTTGTATTTTTGGTCCAATATGGCTCTTTCAACATTTTGGGTTGCCGACCTCTGGTTTAAGACAAAATACACATCCAAATGAAATTACCTTGACATCTTTTGTACTGAATACTAATCTTTGTTAGTAATAAATCTTGTACTAAAGGACAAATGAGAGGAAATTAATGTGTGAGATTCCAAATGTGTATTAGAATCTTCACAAATAAATTTGGACTTTTTCACTTTACTGCTGGTCATACTATAAGACTGACTTTTTCTTTACAAAAAAATAATAAAAACACATAGATTTACTAATACTTATACTTGATAACAATAGTATCCATATTTCCCACATTTAATCATCAATGTAGGATAAAAAAGGTGCGGTGTGAGTGTCTTACAGAGTGCATAGAAATATTTGTCTTCCTGTATAGAAATACCCACATTATGACCTGCGAAATGTCATAGTTTTTCATTTTAGTCATTATTTTGTTAACGTCTTATGACATTTTTTTGTTTAGAATAGCCTGGCAATAAATCAAGAAACACACAGCTGGTTTACATGTCCAGCCGAGCATATAGTCATATAGTCTTTTTTTTCATGAATAAAATATACAGCGCTTGATGATAAACACCCAGTCTATATGCGTGTCTGTAAACTCTTGCAATTGACCCTGCTTACCTTAATAAAAATACTAATGTGTGATATAAAATATGTATGCAGTGTCAACACGGTTATTTATAAGAGCATAACTGACAGAAGTACAGATTTAAGACATATGTGTTACGTGTGTACGGGAGAAGAAGACGTCGTCAACTCTATATTTATTATATAACAATATTAATAAACAAGGGAATGGAGTTTGTGTAATAATCCAAAATGTTTGTGGTGTGTGACTATGTGTAGAGATTAGCTGTAGTGTGTTACCGGTAGCGTTGAGCGAGGTGCGGAAGTCCAAGGGGGCAAGACAAGCTCCGAGGTCCGTGAGCAGGCGTGAGGTCGAGGGCAGGAGAGAGGCGTCAAAGTCCGTGTCCAGGCGGGAGGTCGAAATCCAAGAGGCAGCTAGGTAACCAGAGGGAATACGGGGGGACGAGACACACAGCTCGTAACGTGGGAACAGGGGAAATGCTGCTAGAATGACAAGGGACATGAGACAAAATGAACACGGAGGGGGAGTAAACACAGAGAGAGAGAGAGAGCATAGAGCTTGATACGAGTTTGGCTTACTGTACGAAACAGGAAACTACGTTCTGGCCCCGAACGCAGGTTTGCACTGGCTTAAGAAGGCACGGAAGCTAATCAGCGACAGGTGTGTAGATTGCTGATTGAGCCGATTGAATGCAGCCGCCTGCTGCAGCCGGAGTGGCGCGTGCCTGGCGCGCTCTTGGAGGTGCGCCGAGCGCAACACACAGATGAATGAGCACTGGGGTGCGCCCGGGCCGTGACAATATGTCATGGTCTTACTATAGATCAGTGGTTCTTAACATGGGTTCGATCGAACCCTAGGGGTTCGGTCCAGTCAGGCTCAGGGGTTCGGTGGAGGTCAAGACACACCCGACTCATCGTGTAAATAAAAACTTCTCCCTATCGGCGTATTACAGATACGGCAACAGCAGAAGTCACACTGATTTGCAGGTGTGTAATTTGTCGTGAGTTTATGCACTGTGTTGGTTTTGTTCTTTAAACAAGGTGATGTTCATGCACGGTTCATTTTGTGCACCAGTAAAAAAACATGGTAACTTTTTAGTATGGGGAACATATTCACCATTAATTAGTTGCTTATTAACATGCAAATTAGTAACATATTGGCTCTTACTAGTCATTATTAAGTACTTATTAATGCTTTATTCGACATGGCTTTATTATAACCCTAACCCTCTAACCCTGGCCCTAACCCTCTAACCGTAACCCTAACTCTAACCAAATAACTCTAAATTAAGTCTTTGTTACTTAGAATATGTTCCCCATACTAAAGTGTTTCCAAATACATATAACTTTGTCTTGAATTTGAAAAAAAACATTTTATTTTTCACTAAAGAAGGGTTCGGTGAATGCGCATATGAAACTGGTGGGGTTCGGTACCTCCAACAAGGTTAAGAACCACTGCTATAGATCATTGAGTAATAATTGTAGTATACCTACTACTAGAAAGAATTGTCATGAAATGCTCGGCACTTGCTAAAAAACAAAAACCTTTGTAGTAATTATCTGCATAAAATAAAAAGTTCATTTTTGGTATTAGTAGGGAAATCCACTATGAAAGTAAGGATGGATCTTTACTTATGGAAAAAGATAGCAACAAGATGTGACTTTCAGTGAATGATGTGTGAAAAATGTGTGGTGGATTCTCTGATGCTTGCAACACTGCTTTGATTATTTTTGAAGGTGAGCTGTCACCGTGTCGACATATGAACGGAGGCTGTGGGGATCTCTGTATTCTGACCGCCCAAGGGAGGGTCAATTGCACTTGCCGTGGAGAACGCCTCCTCTTAGATGACAACAGATGTGTGTGTAAGTGAGATTCAATTATGCGAAGGCCACAACTGCTAACCCATTAAGTATTTGCACAACCGGATATTGAGTTGAATTGTACTTGTTATGGATTAGCCTATTTTAAAGTACGGGTGTTGTCGATTTATAACTTAGTTTTGGCCTTATTTCAAAATTATATATACTATATATATATATATATATATATATTTATATATATATATATATATATATAAATACAGTCATGGTCAAAAGTTTACATACACTTGTTGTAAAGAACATGTTGTCATGGTTGTCTTGACTTTCCAATCATTTCTACAACTCTTTTTTTTTTGTGATAGAGTGATTGGAGCACATACTTCTTGGTCACAAAAAACATTCATGAAGTTTGGTTAATTTATGAATTTATTATGGGTCTACTGAAAATGTGACCAAATCTGCTGGGTCAAAAGTATACATACAGCAATGTTAATATTTGGTTACATGTCCCTTGGCAAGTTGCACTGCAATAAGGCGCTTTTGGTAGCCATCCACAAGCTTCTGGCAAGCTTCTGGTTGAATTTTTTTACCACTCCTCTTGACAAAATTGGTGCAGTTCAGCTCAGTTTGTTGGTTTTTTGACATGGACTTGTTTCTTCAGCATTGTCCACACATATAAGAGTTGTAGAAATTATTGGAAACTCAACACAGCCATGAATGTCAACTTTTGACCACGACTGTATGTATATATATATATATATATATATATATATATATATATATATATATATATATATACAGTATGTAGATATATATATATATATATATATATATATATATATATATATATATATATATATATATATATATATATATACAGTATGTAGATATATATATATATATATATATATATATATATATATATATATATATATATATATATATACAGTATGTAGATATATATATATATATATATATATATATATATATATATATATATATATATATATATATATATATATCTTACAAGAAATAAAATACAATTTCTGGTTGTGTTACTCGTAATGACTACCTATTAAAGAGGACCTATAATTAAGTTAGTCTTTTCTGATGTTTTAATGTAATTTATAATTGTTGGATCCTTGTGTTACATGTACATATATGTGTGTGAGTATATGTATATATATATATATATATATATATATATATATATATATATATATATATATGTATATATATATATATATACATATATATACATACATACATACACACATATATATATATATTTATATACATACATACATATAGTCACATTATATGTGTATACATATATATGTGTGTGTGAGTATATATATATATATATATATATATATATATATATATATATATATATATATATATATATATATATATATATATATTTACATACATATACTCACACACATATATGTATGTGTGTGAGTATATCTATTACATTGTATCATATAATAAGGGTAGTTTTAAAATTAAAATAATCACCCAAAAGGGACAAGCGGTATAACATGGATGGATGGATATATATATATATATATATATATATATATATATATATATCTGATCTACAATGACATATTTTCTTCCATTGTTGAGCATCTCTCTTGTTCGTTTCCTGCAGCGAAAAAATCATCCTGCAACATCCACAGCGAGTTTGAGTGTGGAAATGGAGAGTGCATTCGCTACGAGCTTACCTGTGATGCAATCGCACATTGCAAGGATAAATCAGATGAAAAGATGCAATACTGCGGTAAGAAATACTACAGCAACGCTGTTCTCTTACCAGATTGGGACGTAAAGGAGAAAAGTGCTGTTTTGGTCCACAATTTGCATGCCTTGATTGTCTAGATGTGATTGTTTACTTTTACTTGTAACTTTTAATGTGCCCAGACAACAGGAACTGCCGCAAGGGTTTCAGGCCCTGCTACAACCAACGATGTGTGGCTCACAGTCATTTCTGTGACGGGATTGATGACTGTGGGGATAACTCTGACGAAGCTTTCTGTGGCAGTGAGTCAAGGCCCTTTGATATCATCTTTTAACTGCCCTGCCTCAGAGGGCGTGATCCA
The DNA here is from genome assembly GCF_033978685.3 of Nerophis lumbriciformis. Taxonomy (NCBI): domain Eukaryota; kingdom Metazoa; phylum Chordata; class Actinopteri; order Syngnathiformes; family Syngnathidae; genus Nerophis; species Nerophis lumbriciformis. Next base: position 18,005,897 of record NC_084578.2, on the reverse strand, counting down.
GACACATTAATGTTTATATTAATACTACCCACAAGCCCACATGCTGCGCTGAGCCTTTCTCTTTGTAATGACTCCCAAGATTACAGACGATGCACAAAAGACATGGCCCATAATCCTCCCTAAAAGTCCTGCTAGGACAACTTCATCTTTACTACTTAATGTTCGGACCCATATGTGCTGAAATAGTCAGGATGGCACTATTTTGTTTATTTTAGCACTGTTCCAATAGGCAAAAAACTACCGTATTTTTCGGACTATAAGTCGCAGTTTTTTTCATAGTTTGGCCGGGGGTGCGGCTTATACTCAGGAGCGACTTATGTGTGAAATTATTAACACATTACCGTAAAATATCAAATAATATTATTTAGCTCATTCACGTAAGAGACTAGACGTATAAGATTTCATGGGTTTTTATTGATTAGGAGTGACAGATTGTTTGGTAAACGTATAGCATGTTCTATATGTTATAGTTATTTGAATGACTCTTACCATAATATGTTACGTTAACATACCAGGCACGTTCTCAGTTGGTTATTTATGCGTCATATAATGTACACTTATTCAGCCTGTTGTTCACTATTCTTTATTTATTTTAAATTGCCTTTCAAATGTCTATTCTTGGTGTTGGGTTTTATCAAATAAATTTCCCCCAAAAATACGACTTATCCCCCGGAGCGACTTATATATGTTTTTTTTCGTCTTTATTATGCATTTTCGGCCGGTGCGATTTATAATCCGGAGCGATTTATACTCCGAAAAATACGGTAAGCGTCGGTTGAGGTGGGCGGGGTTTGGTAGTGGGGGTGTATAATGTAGCCCGGAAAAGTGAGGGCTGCATGGGATTCTGGGTATTTGTTCTGTTGTGTTTATGTTGTGTTAAGGCGCAGATGTTCTCCCGAAATGTGTTTGTCATTCTTGTTTGGTGTGGGTTCACAGTGTGGCGCATTATTAGTAAGTGTTAAAGTTTTTTATACCGCCACCGTCAGTGTAACCTGTGTGGTTGTTGACCAAGTATGCCTTGCTGCCACTTACGTGAGCAAGCAGAAGGCCTATACATGTGGCTGGGTCGTCACGCTGCTTGTAGTGGGCGCTAAATGCTGTACCATCACGGTAGGTTCGAGAGAATACTTGCCTTGAAATTTGTAATCTGTCGGAAAAATCGGGGGGGTTGACAAGTGTGATGCTGTCAAGCGCTATTCATATAAAACTTGCGGGCCGCACTAATATTCAATTTTCATATTAAAAAGATGTGGGCCGCGTATCTGAGACCCCTGGTTTATACATAGCACAAAGCAAAAAAATACTTTGTATGCAGTGTTATTTCATTTTAAATTTCAAAAGATTTTTGTGGCTCCCATTGTCTTCTTTAATTTGTGAAACTGGTCAAAATGGCTCTTTGACTGGTAAAGGTTGCCGACCCCTGTCTTAAGGCATTCATGTGTGATTTCCACAAGTGTTTGTACAGACGGAAAGAGAAACATGTCATGTCTGGATTACTCGCCTCCATCTTTCCAGTGGTTACCTCCGAGTTACGAAACCGCTTTATTATGAAGCTGGCTGTGGCGCGTTCTTTCTGACGTCACTCCCTGTGTGGGGCGCGGTCTTTCTGGCGTCACTTCTTCTCCGAACTCAGTTTGTAAACGATCAATGAGTCCATACAAAACTAAGAGCCGGAGATTCAAGAAATACACGGCGCACTTCGCCGTGTAAAACAATTGTCCGAGGAGGGGGACCTTAAACGATAGATTAGTGTGGCTTAAACGGGGCTTAGGCTAAATAATTGTTTGTTTAAGGAGTTATCCGGCTTAGTGTAGACATAGCCTGAGAGAGGGAGGACTGCTCTATGATGGGAGGTGAGGTTTAGTTTCCAGAACTGAGTAGGGGGCCAGGGGGAGGAAGAGAGGGAAGTGAGCTCAGCTTCCTGACAGCTGAGTGGATAATACTGTTGGTTAGTCTGGTGGAGCTGACTCGGACGCTCTGGTACCGTTTACCAGACGACAGGAGGCTGAAGAGTCAATGTGATGGATGGTTGGGGTCACTCACAATGCCGGAAGGCTGTGCGGGTGAAGTGGGTGTTGTATATTTAGTTCACTATGTGTTGCACGGTCTTGCGCTTGTGAGCGGTGCAGTTCCCGTACCACATAGTGATGCAGCTAGTCAAAATACTCTCAATGGTGCCCCTTTAGAAGGAGCACGATTGGTTTTGGGGCTCTTGCCTGCGAGGAAGTAGAGTCACTGCTGTCCTTGGCCAGTGATGCAGTGTTTATTGACCAGGAGAAGTCCTCACTGATGTGCCCGCCCAGAAATTTAGCATAGTCATTGATAATGAGCAGTTAATGCATGTGGCATTTCCAAAAGTCCACAACAATTTCCTTTGTCTCGCCCACGTTTATTCGGAGATTGTTGTCTCTGCACCACGTGGTCAGGTGGTTGACCTCCTTCCTGTTGTTTGTTTCATCATTGTTTAAAAGGACACCCACTACAGTTGTGTCATCTACAAACTTAACAATCCGATTGCTGCTGAAGGTTGTTGTGCAGTCATAGGTTAGCAGGGTGAAGTGCAGGGGTCAAGATGACCCATACACAATCATTCTGAAAGACACAACAACAGATGGATTTTTTTTTAATGCATTCTAAATATTAAATAAAAGTCCGTTTACAACGGAGCCAAAGGGGCTCCATTATTCTGCCCATAAAATCCGATAAATAAGCAATTAAAAAAGCGCCAACAATACTCAATTTACATTTCGTGACTTGAATATTAAGCAAGTATTGGTGGTATTGTTATTATAAGCGCTAACGCAGTCAAACTGTTTATAGCGGCGACGTAATCCCTTCTGTTTGTCCCTATGTTTACATCATCGAGTGATCTGCTGTTTCCTCGCTTCCCTGCTCCCTGTAAGTTTTTTATTCTAGATCATAAATCACGCCTCTCACCTGGAAAGTAGATGGCTAAGAATTAGGTATGTAAGCACACATGATTGTGCGTGCTGCTGGTCCACTAATAGTACTAACCTTTATCAGTTATTTTTACTACTTTTCATTAATTACTAGTTTCTTTGTAACTGTTTTTATATTGTTTTACTTTATTTTTTATTCAAGAAAATGTTTTTAATTTATTTATCTTATTTTATAAAAAAAATTTAAAAGTACCTTATCTTCACCATACCTGGTTGTCCAAATTAGGCATAATAATGTGTTAATTCCACGACTGCATATATCGGTTGATATCGGTATCGGTTGATATCGGTATCGGTAATTAAAGAGTTGGACAATATCGGAATATGGATATCGGCAAAAAGCCATCATCGGACATCCCTACTAAGAATATAATCCAATAAATTGGGAAAATTAGGCCGCCATTAAGGACCTGGAACTGGAGAGAACGACAAAAGGCGCTGATTGTTTTTAAAAGACAGTTTTCTCTGGCATGTAATTTATGAGTGCAGCAATCTTCGCTTGTTGCTAGAGTAGTCACAAGCAAAGAGGAACAGGCAGGAGGGTGGGGTAAATAAAAAAACACAATTTTGTATGTCTCTGATCATCATAGTAAATACAAATGTTTACGCCAGCAAGCATACAAAGTAGAGATATAGAAATATATAATACAAAAACCTATCCAGTTAATAAGTGTCAGGATGTTTTTAAAGAGGACACTAAATACATGACATGAAGCCAGCACATCCCGGAGACACTGGTGGAAAAAACCCTCTAAACACCCGTATTTTGACACATTTTTTTTGTATACACAACGGAATTAATACATAGTACAAAATAATATGTGTATGTTTTGTTACAATAGTTATACAATAATAAACGTCCAAATACATCAATTGCCACAACACCATTGACTTGCAAATCAGCAATTAAAAATAATTCACTGCATAGTTTGTACTAGCAGTAAATAGTCGATGCCGTTCACCAAAATAGCAATCTTTTTGTATGTCTCTGATATGATCATACACACTAAATAATGTTGGGTTAAAAAAATAACTCAATTATATCCCAACTGCTGGTTCAGAAAAGGACAAAGCCTTTATTTGAGTTATTTTTTTCAACCCAACTTGTGCGTTTAATTTAACCAAAAAGTTGAGTTATGATAATTTAATGTTGGGTTATTCCCCGCCAAACTATTGGGTTGAATTATTTAACCCAAAAGTTGAGTTATGCTAACTCAATGTTGGGTGATTGTAAATTATGTTAATTAGAATAATCCATCGTAAAAATATCTTCAAGAAAGAAGTAACTTTTTTTATAAAAAAAATAAAAAGCCTTTTACCCAAAAATGCGTTACTCGTTGAAAAACTACCTAAACTAATACCCTTATAACCCAAAAAATGGATTGCTATTCATAAAAATAACTCCAAAATTTAACCCAACATTAGCAACTCATAAATTGGGTTATCTAAATAACCCAGTATTTTTTTAGTGTGTAATAACCAGAAGTGTCATTTAAAAACATCACAACATTACCAACAACACCAAACAGCCGTGGCAAGTTGCAGTTAACGGTTCGATCCGGAGCTTGAAAGCTACTATCTCGTCTATGTAGCATTCTCTTCTTCAATATACATTGCCAAAACAAGCTAAAATGACCACATTCGCCCCCTCATGTATGGGAGGCACACAGCCTATGGCCAACATTAGTTAGAGCATGGAAACAGGGAATTCACATGTAGGTGTGAAAATAGAAGAAAACCAAATTATTATATACTAGTGCTTGGTCCATGCACTAAATTAGTCTGATTTCTCAGATAATTTCCACAAGTCATGGAAACACCTTAATCTGATGGTGTTTGGCTTCTGAAACGTCGTATTAACACACCTAGATTATGCAGTGAAAACCAGTTCTCTCGAGTGGGTATGTGCTGCCTGAGGGGACCCTTGGTATCGTGCATGGGCCAGTCTCAAAGCGACAAATATAACCTGGAAGATCTCATTCAATCAAAATATACAGTTTACGTAACAAATGGACTGAAGAGCAGATGTATTATTGCTTCACAAAATAAAATAACAGAACATTTTGAAGTGCATTGAATGGAGAAAAAAAGAGAAACAGAGATTTTTTTAAAAAGGTAGCTAAGGAAATGGAAAATTCCGGCTTCCTTCTGACTCCAGAACCAATACGAGTGAGATCATAGAAGCAGGTATATTACAAACTGATAAGCAATCACTCAGTACACAACAATAGCAACACTGATCTGAAGGAAAAGTATTTTCCTTCAGATTTAAACTCCTTCCATCAATCCACTGAGCTTATTGAATGTACTCCGAAACATTCGAAAGTTTTCTTTCCATTCTCCGTCCAAAAATTCCTTAAAAACAACTCTGCCTAGACCAGCATGATTGAAATCTCCAGCCAGGATGATGAATCATTCTGAGTGTGCTGTCTGCGCCTCACTGATAGTCTGATAGACCACAAAGTGCTTCGTTTCTGTTTGTAATGGTGGGGGTATATAAACAGCGACCAAAATAATGGCTGTAAATTCCTTTGGCATATTGAAAGTCGGCACTTTACGATCATACACACCAGTTGAACAGTGTTTTCGTACTACTACGACATCTAGCGTCACTAATGTAAACAAAGACTCCGCTGCCTCTGGTCTTTTCCCTTTCACGTGAGGTAGGTAGGTAGGTCTTTATTGTCATTTCACAAATGCAACAAAACTTTGTTTTCAGCACAAACCCGTTCAAGATTAGACAAACAAATAGTCTACAGTGTTACAGAACAGGAACTCTGATGGGTCGCCACAAAGCACCCCGTAAAAGATGGGAAACAGGTAAACGCTGGGGAGAGGATCGAGACTGGGCTCCTAAGGGGGCCCAGTCTGGAGTGGGGAAAAAACTCCATAGCAAAGCACATATACATATTACAACATACAACTCGAGACTTGCAACAGAAGGAGGGAGTGGGGCTACGGTGGCAGGCTGCAGCTCTTCAGGCGCTGCCCAGCTGTCCATCACCCCTAAGGGATTCGTGTCAAGGGCGTTGGATGGGGGGTGGGGTATGTGTGTGTGGTGTATATTTATTGTGGGTGCATGTGTGTGTGTAAGCCTACCGCGTGTCTCTGTTCTGCGGGCTTGGTGTTGTTGCTGCCGCCAGTGAGTCCAAAGTCAACAACAACAGGTGTGTTCCCATGAGAGACAAGAAAGGAGTTTGTTGTGTCTTCGCCGCACTGTCCTTCGGGAAAGTCTCGAAGCCAGGGAAACAATCCAAGTTAGAATGTTTTGTATGCGAGTGAAAATAAAATTTGTTTTTCACTCTAAATTGTCTATGACTGGTCCTCAAATTCATCCTGCAGGGCAGACAGTCCGATGTTATCCAAAACACAAAGTGTCCACAGTTCTGCCTGCATCCTCCAGTCATTTGTGGCAGCTTTGGGGTACTTTGAAGACTGCCAGCAACTTCCAATTTGTCGACAAACCAGAGCAACGCTTACTCCAATCAGCAGACGTCCTGTTGTCATAATTCCGAATAGGTGGATATCGTCACGTCTTCGAATTAAAGGGTCGCCAGGCACGCGGCACTCCTTCTTCTCATAATAGTCCCTCGTGTGTCCAGCAACAACCGCTCTGTCAAGACAAGCAGGTTCCCCCAAACCCAAGATCTTGTCAATTTCGTTGAGGACAGATAATTAGTTCCAATATTTAGATTTGGAGAGCAGTGCAAAAAGAGGCAACAAGAAAGTTAAGACAAGACAAGACAAAGAAGCAAGCAGGAGAGATAAGGTAGAGGGAAGGGGAGCGCATACTTGCCAACCTTGAGACCTCCGATTTCGGGAGGTGGAGGGTGGGGGGGCGTGGTTGGGGGTGGGGCGGGGGCGTGGCTAAGAGGGGAGGAGTATATTTACATATATATGTTTATTTGATTATATATATATATATATATATATATATAAATAAAAAGAAATACTTGAATTTCAGTGTTCATTTATTTACACATATACACACACATAACACTCATCTACTCTTTGTTGAGTTAAGGGTTGAATTGTCCATCCTTGTTCTATACTCTGTCACTATTTTTCTAACCATGCTGAACACCCTCTCTGATGATGCATTGCTGTGTGGCACGCACAAAAGTGCTTTCATCAAATGCACTAGAGTCTGGAATCTTCTATCTCTCCCTAGCATGGCCCAAAACCGGTCAATCTTTGCTTCCTGAGGAAGATATTCACTGTCAAACACTTGGTACTCCACTACTTCTTCCCGGAGGCTATCCAGGTCCAATCGTAGCTGCGGCTTGGAACTTACAAGCGTATTTGTTCATCATACTCGTCGGTGGCGGCGGCGCCACGGCTGTATCTTCCTCGTTCCTGCTTCTTCTCCTTGTTGTGTGCGCAGTTGTGCACTGCACTCTCTAAAAGCCCTAGATGTTATTGTCACATATGCATGTACAGTAGATGGCAGTATTGTCCTGTTTAAGAGTGTCACAACATTGCTGTTTACGGCAGACGAACTGCTTTACAGTAGACGAAAACGTGACTGCTGTTGTTGTGTGTTGTTACCGCGCTGGGAGGACGTTAATGAAACTGCCTAATAATAAACTGCACATAAGAAACCAAGAACTCGCCCTCGATCATTCTACAGTTATAACGTGATTGGGCAGGCACGCTGTTTATATTGTGGGAAAGCGGACGTGAAAACAGGCTCACTCAGGTCCGCATGGACCTGGAGGAGGCGTGGCCTCCAGCTCCGCCTGAATTTCGGGAGATTTTCGGAAGAAAATGTGTCCCGGGAGGTTTTTGGGAGATGCGCTGAATTTCGGGAGTCTCCCGGAAAGTCCGGGAGGGTTGGCAAGTATGGGGGAGCGTCCGCCCTCGATGAGTGCCAGTGAGGAAAAAAAAGTTGATCAAGTTGTACGGCGGAGTCTAGGATGTTGTCACTTAGCCATGATTGCGTAAATACAAAAACACTTGTACAATCACTTGTATGTAATCCATTTTATTTTCTGTTAATCAGGAGAATGTTTGGGAGAGCCGGACGATTTGTGTTAAAAGTTAAGTTAAGTTAAAGTACCCATGATTGTCACACACACACTAGGTGTGGCAAAATTATCCTCTGCATTTGACCCATCACCCTTGATCCGCCCCTGGGAGGTGAGGGGAGCAGTGAGCAGCAGCGGTGGTCGCGCCCGGGAATAATTTTTGGTGATTTAACCCCCAATTCCAAACCTTGATGCTGAGTGCCAAGCAGGGAGGTAATGGGTCCCATTTTTATAGACTTTGGTATGACTCGGCCGGGGTTTGAACTCACGACCTACCGATCTCAGGGCGGACGCTCTAACCACAAGAGCTAGCCTAAGTCGCATATCTTTGCGTTTGCCTTTTTTATGCTTTCTTTCGCACTATTTGCAGCGTCTCTTATCCGGGAGGGAGACAGCAGACGAGCCCGCTGTGGGGGATGGCAGGCGAAGTAATCCGAGTAATCCAACCGCCAGTGTTGTTTCTTTCCGCGCTGTGTCTACATATCTGTTGTTGTTGTTGTTGTTGTTGTTGTCGTGTGCACTTGTTCCGAGGTGCAACACAAACTGACAACTATACGAGCGTCCATGCAAACTTCCAAGCAAACTTTCATTATACAACATGTAGAAAACTACGAAAACACTGTTTTATTTGGACATAGTTGGGCCGCCGTTGTTGTAGAACTGTGTGAGCTATTGATTGGAAGCAGTGAGCAACTTTCTCTTTAAAAAGAGCGCACTGCAACTACTGTAGTTCTGGAGCAAATATTTTGGTAAGGGCTCTTTTATCTGGTCTCTATAGTACATTGGATCAATGTTAACATGTGTTCACAATTTGTGAAGGATTTACAATTTTATACATATATATATATATATATATATATATATATATATATATATATATATATATATATCCATCCATTTTCTACCGCTTATTCCCTTTTGGGGTCGCGGGGGGCGCTGTATATATATATATATATATATATATATATATATATATATATATATATATATATATATATATATATATATATCACTGACGTACGGTGAGGTTGATGGCTGGTGAGGCACTGACTTCATCACAGTCAGATTTACAAACATATGAACCCTAAAGAGTATCTTATTCACCATTTGATTGGCAGCATTTAACGGGTTATGTTTAAAAGCTCACACCAGCATTCTTCCCTGCTTGGCACTCAGCATCAAGGGTTGGAATTGGGGGTTAAATCACCAAAAATGATTCCCGGGCGCGGCGCCGCTGCTGCCCACTGCTACCCTCACCTCCCAGGGGGTGAAGAAGAGGATGGGTCAAATGCAGAGGACAAATTTCACCACACCTAGTGTGTGTGACAATCATTGGTACTTTAACTTAACTTTAACTTTACACATACAAACTGTAGCACACAAAAACGCACATTTAATTGAAAAAACGTTATTATGGTCTTACCTTTACTTATAAGTGCGGGAACAGTGGTGTTCGTGTTGGAGGAGTTGTGAATGAATGAAATATGAAATCTGTGCTGCAGTCTGCAGGTGTACCTAATGTTGTGTCCCTGCAGTCGTTCACGGCTCCTCCGGCGCGAGCATTGTTGTTTTTGCACTTTTTGGCTTCTTGTTAAGTGACTTTTTTTGGGTGGATTCGGTCTTGCAAGTGGAGGGTTTGGGTGTGGGCTTTGGTTGATGTGGCGCTCCCGTCGGGGGGTGCATTCTGCGGCGGGGGTGCATTAACCGGCACCAGGAGGCGGGATTACTGCGAGCCTCACACAGTGCGTCTTCGCAGCAGTTTTATGATTGCTCAGCACAAGAAATACGTTACACACATACAGTTGTTGACAAAATACACTGTACATTATATACCTCAGCTAACTAAACTATGAAAATGTATAATATAGTTCATATAGCAATATGGTCTCACTGCACAACAGGCCAGCAGTTAGCCGAGTCCGCAATCCATGTTGAGGCACAACTGACTGACGTGCCTCAACTGGCTGATGATCACCGCACCGTCTCTTCTCAGTATTTGAACGGCAAATGTGAAAATTCAGCGATTTTGAATAAAAATAATCTAAAACTGGTGAAGTTAAATGGAAAATAACTTTATAGTATAATCACTGGATACATATAACAATTTAATAAATGTTTTTTCTTTTTAAATTTTTTTTCTTTCCATGATTGCAGGTGAGGCCCTTTATATATATATATATATATATATATATATATATATATATATATATATATATATATATATATGCATATATATATATATATATATATATATATATATATATATATATATATATATATATATATATATATATATATAAATAAATATATGTATATATATATATATATATATATATATATATATATATATATATATATATATATATATATATATATATATATATATATATATATGCACAGTATTCTCCGGACCAAAGGGCACACTGAAATATAAGGTGCACTGGTCTATATTTGATCATTTTTCATATATAAGGTGCACCGGATTAAAGGGTGCAGTAAAGGACTCATATTATCATTATTTTTTTCTAAATGGAACACATTTCCTTGTGGTCGACATAACATGTAATGGTGGTTCTTTGGTCAAAATATTGCATAGATTATGTTTTACAGATCATCTTCAAGCCGCTTTCTGACATTCGCTTCCGGATGCGCCGTTTTGTGGGCGGTCTTATTTACGTGGCTCACCTTCAGCAGCGTCTTCTCCTTGTAATCTTTGTTGTACCTGTGTAGCGTGTTCCTTGGGTGAATAATGGAGACTCACTATACCGGTATGTTTTAGCGCTTTCGTGGCGAGTTTACTGACAGATATAAGTTAGAACTTTACACTACTTTATATTAGAAATGGCAACAGCGAAGGACGAATGCCACATGACAAAAAGATAGAGTAAAAGAAGAAGCTTATAGACTACAAAGGCGGACGCACGTAATTTTTCAGGATTTATGCAGATCCCAAATACAGATCAGCAGGTACCAGAAGTTAAGAAAAGTTGCTTTTGCATATTATTGCAAAACAAAACGCCAAATAATATGTCTAACCTTATACACACACCACAATAATACTCGTATATTGAAGCACATCAAACGGTGCAGCCTACACTTATCTCTTATGTTTGACTGCCATCTACTGGTCACACTTATCATTACACCATGTACCAAATAAAAATTGCTTCGAGGTGCGTAAGCTCAACCAAACTTATTCCTTACATTACTTACATCTATAGGGCGGCATGGCGTAGTGGGTAGAGCAACTGTGCCAGAAACCTGAGGGTTGCAGGTTCGCTCCCCGCCTCTTACCATCCAAAAATCGCTGCCGTTGTGTCCTTGGGCGGGACACTTCACCCTTTGCCCCCGGTGCCACTCACACCGGTGAATTGAATGATGAATGATAGGTGGTGGTCGGAGGGGCCGTTGCCGCAAATTGCAGCCACGCTTCCGTCAGTCTACCCCAGGGCAACTGTGGCTATGAAAGTAGCTTACCACCACCAGGTGTGAATGAATGATGGGTTCTACATGTAAAGCGACTTTGGGTACTTAGAAAAGCGCTATATAAATTCCAGGTATTATTATTATTATATATGTACTTGGAAGACTGTCAAAGACGATGGTAAACAACAAGTTTCATCCCCCTGCCACCCAACAACCATGCACTTACTTTAATGAAAAGACTACGTCCACAGTGCAACCAGTGCAGGGCTGAGGTGACCTATCGTATACACCAGGGTTTTTCAACCAAGGAGTTTGCCGCAAGATACAGTCTGGTGTGCCGTGGGAGTTTATCTAATTTCATCTATTTGGGTTAAAAATATTTTTTGCAAACCAGGAATTATAGTCTGCAAATGATGTGTTGTTGTTGAGTGTCTGTGATGTCTCGAGCTCGGCAGAGTAACCGTGTAATACTCTTCCATATCAGTAGGTGGCAGCCGGTAGCTAATTGCTTTGTAGATCTCGGAAACAGCGGGAGGCGTGCAGGTAAAAAGGTGTCTAATGCTTCAATCAAAAATAAACAAAAGGTGAGTGCCCTTAAGAAAAGGCATTGAAGCTTAGGAAAGGCTATGCAGAACGAAACTAAAACTGAACTGGCTACAAAGTAAACAAAAACCGGACAGCAAAGACTTACTGTGGAGCAAAGACTTAATGTGGAGCAAAGACGGCGTCCACCGGGTTATAAGGCGCACTGTCGAGTTTTGAGGGAAATAAATGATTTTAAGTGCGCCTTATAGTCCAGAAAATACGGTATATAGAAAATATAATACAATTCTAGTCAGCCAAAATATTCACAACCCTCCTGCAGTACCTCAACAGCAAGTAAATGTATTGACGAACTCACCATCATAGTGAACTTTTTCCTATCAAATTAGCAATCTGATTATTCAGAGAGTTTGGTAAAGCCTGCTAGAGCTTGGGTTCCACTAAGGGTGTGACAGAGAGGTGGCTGCATCAGCTGTGTAAATAGTGGGACATAATTCCAGCGTGACAGTCTTACCCGTCTGTCGAGGGGATCATAAACAAAAAAGATGAAACGAGGACATTCAAAGTTTTGATTATATAAGGGTGCTTGTGTTCTTCCTCTTCATTTTCTGTATTTTAAAACGATTATATTTACAAGTAAAATGATCAATTGCGGTCATTTTCCCAACGGGTAGAATTACAGTTTCAAATTGTAAATATTGTAAAAGCACAACTCACGGTGATAGTGCTCATTGAGAGAAGCAGCTCGTGCACTAATCGCTAGCCAGCCTGAACACTAACATGAATGCAAGACAAAAACGACGTCTTACGAAAATCTAAACTCGTATAAAACATTGCTGTCTGAGCAACTGAGCTATTTAATTGTACACATTGGACCGACAGAATCTGCCGACACTACCGGTTGATCGCGAAAATATTAGAAAAAAATAAGTTATTAATATGACATCAGTGACATCAGAGTCTGAGTGAATAACAGACCCTCCAACAGGCACGCATTTTAACCCCTAAACGCGCCTGCATGCCTCGCCTCTCTCTTCAGCCTCACATCCGCCGCTCATGACACCGCGGTCACAACCCCGAGCAAGGCCGGACACTTCACCCACTTGTCTCGCATACGCGCATTTCATGACGTGCACAAAAATCATCGAGCTGCAACAATGCATTAAGGCTGACTGTTGCCAAGCATCGCATATTTTCGAGCATCTTCCTGCAAGCGAGGACTTGCATTTTGGGGACGCATCACTACAAAGGCGCCCACACTTTCTGGGCAGCAGTCAACCGGCTTCCTCTCTCCGGCAATGCGGTACTCTGCTGGAAGTTCTTCATCTGTGACCCGTGACTTGTTTCTCATTGGCCCGAGGCACATTACAAAAAAAAAAAAAACACCAGCAAAAATTTGGAAAATAGCAAACATGTACAGTGAGAAAAAAAACTAAATCGG